>NW_012286098.1:0-172476 GCF_000151885.1 Dipodomys ordii
TCATAGAGTTCAGTTGTTTGGCACGCGGCCACACTGCCTACGTCTTGCTCTAATTAACTCACTGCTTACATCTGGCTCTAATTAGTCCACGGTTGTGTTCAGCCGAATGACCTCTGCCGGGAACACTCAGAATGAGGTTCTGAGTTATCCCAACATAGGAGCGTTTCATTGCTTTCAAGTCTTCTTTGGAAGAATTCCGGAATCTTGCTGCCGGCAGGCCTCCTGCTGTTCTCGGTGAACATCTCCTTGTAAATCCCCCGTGGTTTCTTGTACACCTGTAAACTTTGGCGTGGGTATGCAGTTTGCATTGCTGCACAATTGTGCCTGCATAGCTCAGCCGCGGTTGCAAACATTCAGGCGTGGCAGCCAGATAGGCTGGTCCCGGTTGGACCCTGACCGCGGAGTGGGTATATCTGCTTCTCGTTCCTCTCACCTGAGTGCTACTGATTCCAGCTTTGAAGGCTACACTCTACTCAACCGGAGCAGTAAGTTGAACCTCTATTTATGGCACTCTGTGATAGTTTGGAGAACTAGAGCTCAGTTGTTTGGCATGCGACCCCACTGCCTACATCTGGCTCTAATTAATCCATTGCTTACATCTGGCTCTAATTAGTCCACGGTTGTGTTCAGCCGAATGACCTCTGCCGGGAACATTCAGAATGAGGTTCTGAGTTATTGCAACATAGGAGCGTTTCACTGCTTTCAAGGCTTCTTAGGAAGAATTCCGGAATCTTGCTGCCGGCAGGCCTCCGGCTGTTCTGGGTGAACATCTCCTTGTAAATCCCCCGTGGTTTCTTGTACACCCGTGAAGTTTGGCCAGGGTACGCAGTTTGCATTGCTGCACAATTGCGCCTGCATAGCTCTGCCCCGCTTGCAAACATTCAGGTGTGGCAGCCAGATAGGCTGGTCCCGGTTGGACCCTGACCGTGGAGTGGGTATATCTGCTTCTCGTTCCTCTCACCTGAGTGCTACTGATTCCAGTTTTGAAGGCTACACTCTACTCAACCAGATCAGTAAGTTGAACCTCTATTTATGGCAATCTGTGAAAGTTTGGAGAACTAGAGCTCAGTTGTTTGCCACGCGAACACTGTCCATCCGGCACTATGGACGGCACTGTTTCCATCTGTCTCTAATTAGTCCACGGTTGTGTTCAGCCAAATGACCTCTGCCAGGAACACTCAGAATGAGGTTCTGAGTTATTGCAACATAGGAGCTTTTCACTGCTTTCAAGGCTTCTTAGGAAGAATTCCGGTATCTTGTTGCTGGCAGGCCTCCGGCTGCTCCGGGTGAACATCTCCTTGTAAATCCCCCGTGGTTTCTTGTACACCTGTAAACTTTGGCGTGGGTACGCAGTTTGAATTGCTGCACAATTGCGCCTGCATAGCTCTGCCGTGGTTGCAAACATTCAGGCGTGGCAGCCAGATAAGCTGGTCCCAGTTGGACCCTGACCCTGGAGTGGGTATAGCTGCTTCTCGTTCCTCTCACCTGAGTGCTACTGATTCCAGCTTTGAAGGCTACACTCTACTCAACCGGAGCAGTAAGTTGAACCTCTATTTATGGCACTCTGTGAAAGTTTGGAGAACTAGAGCTCAGTTGTTTGCCACGCGACCCCACTGCCTACATCTGGCTCTAATTAATCCATTGCTTACATCTGGCTCTAATTAGTCCACGGTTGTGTTCAGCCGAATGACCTCTGCCGGGAACATTCAGAATGAGGTTCTGAGTTATTGCAACATAGGAGCGTTTCACTGCTTTCAAGGCTTCTTAGGAAGAATTCCGGAATCTTGCTGCCGGCAGGCCTCCGGCTGTTCTGGGTGAACATCTCCTTGTAAATCCCCCGTGGTTTCTTGTACACCCGTGAAGTTTGGCCAGGGTACGCAGTTTACATTGCTGCACAATTGCACCTGCATAGCTCTGCCGCGCTTGCAAACATTCAGGTGTGGCAGCCAGATAGGCTGGTCCCGGTTGGACCCTGACCGTGGAGTGGGTATATCTGCTTCTCGTTCCTCTCACCTGAGTGCTACTGATTCCAGTTTTCAAGGCTACACTCTACTCAACCGGAGCAGTAAGTTGAACCTCTATTTATGGCAATCTGTGAAAGTTTGGAGAACTAGAGCTCAGTTGTTTGCCACGCGAACACTGTCCATCCGGCACTATGGACAGCACTGTTTCCATCTGTCTCTAATTAGTCCACGGTTGTGTTCAGCCAAATGACCTTTGCCAGGAACACTCAGAATGAGGTTCTGAGTTATTGCAACATAGGAGCTTTTCACTGCTTTCAAGGCTTCTTAGGAAGAATTCCGGTATCTTGCTGCTGGCAGGCCTCAGGCTGCTCCGGGTGAACATCTCCTTCTAAATCCCCCGTGGTTTCTTGTACACCTGTAAACTTTGGCGTGGGTACGCAGTTTGAATTGCTGCACAATTGCGCCTGCATAGCTCTGCCGTGGTTGCAAACATTCAGGCGTGGCAGCCAGATAGGCTGGTCCCAGTTGGACCCTGACCCTGGAGTGGGTATATCTGCTTCTCGTTCCTCTCACCTGAGTGCTACTGATTCCAGCTTTGAAGGCTACACTCTACTCAACCGGAGCAGTAAGTTGAACCTCTATTTATGGCACTCTGTGAAAGTTTGGAGAACTAGAGCTCAGTTGTTTGGCACGCGACTCCACTGCCTACATCTGGCTCTATTAATCCATTGCTTATATCTGGCTCTAATTAGACCATGGTTGTGTTCAGCCGAATGACCTCTGCCGGGAACACTCAGAATGAGGTTCTGAGTTATCCCAACATAGGAGTGTTTCACTGCTTTCAAGGCTTCTTAGGAAGAATTCCGGAATCTTGCTGCCGGCAGGTCTCTGGCTGTTCTGGGTGAACATCTCCTTGTAAATCCCCCGTGGTTTATTGTACACCTGTGAAGTTTGGCCAGGGTACGCAGTTTGCATTGCTGCACAATTGCGCCTGCATAGCTCTGCCCCGGTTGCAAACATTCAGGCGTGGCAGCCAGATAGGCTGGTCCCGGTTGAACCCTGACCGCCGAGTGGGTATATCTGCTTCTCCTTCCTCTCACCTGAGTGCTACTGATTCCAGGTTTGAACGCTACACTCTACTCAACCGGAGCAGTAAGTTGAACCTCCATTTATGGCACTCTGTGAAAATTTGGAGAACTAGAGCTCAGTTGTTTGGCATGCGACCCCACTGCCTACATCTGGCTCTAATTAATCCATTGCTTACATCTGGCTCTAATTAGTCCACGGTTGTGTTCAGCCGAATGACCTCTGCCGGGAACACTCAGAATGAGGTTCTGAGTTATTGCAACATAGGAGCGTTTCACTGCTTTCAAGGCTTCTTAGGAAGAATTCCGGAATCTTGCTGCTGGCAGGCCTCTGGCTGTTCTGGGTGAACATCTCCTTGTAAATCCCCCGTGGTTTCTTGTACACCCGTGAAGTTTGGCCAGGGTACGCAGTTTGCATTGCTGCACAATTGTGCCTGCATAGCTCTGCCGCGGTTGCAAACATTCACGCATGGCAGCCAGATAGGCTGGTCCCCGTAGGACACTGCCAGCGGACTGGGTATATCTGCTTCTCGTTCCTCTCACCTAAGTGCTACTGATTCCAGCTTTGAAGGCTACACTGTACTCAACCTGCGCAGAGAGTTGAACCTCTATTTATGGCACTCTGTGAAAGTTTGGAGAACTAGAGCTCAGTTGTTTGGCACGCGACCAAACTGCCAACATGTGGCTCTAATTAACTCACTGTTTACATCTGGCTCTAATTAGTCCACGGTTGTGTTCACCCTAATGACCTCTGCCGGGAACACTCAGAATGAGGTTCTGAGTTATTGCAACATAGGAGCGTTTCACTGCTTTCAAGGCTTCTTAGGAAGAATTCCGGAATCTTGCTGCTGGCAGGCCTCCGGCTGTTCCGGGTGAACATCTCCTTGTAAATCCCCCGTGGTTTCTTGTACACCCGTGAAGTTTGGCCAGGGTACCCAGTTTGCATAGCTGCACAATTGTGCCTGCATAGCTCTGCCGCGGTTGCAAACATTCAGGCGAGGCAGCCAGATAGGCTGGTCCCGGTTGGACCCTGACCGTGGATTGGGTATATCTGCTTTTCGTTCCTCTCACCTGAGTGCTACTGATTCCAGCTTTGAAGGCTACACTCTCCTCAACCGGAGCAGTAAGTTGAACCTCTATTTATGTCACTCTGTGAAAATTAGGCAAACTAGAGCTCAGTTGTTTGGCACGCGACCCCACTGACTACATCTGGCTCTAATTAATCGATTGCTTACATCTGGCTCTAATTAGTCCACGGTTGTGTTCAGCCGAATGACCTCTGCTGGGAACACTCAGAATGAGGTTCTGAGTTATTGCAACATAGGAGCGTTTCACTGCTTTCAAGGCTTCTTAGGAAGAATTCGGGAATCTTGCTGCTGGCAGAACTCCGTCTGCTCCGGGTGAACATCTCCTTGTAAATCCCCCGTGGTTTCTTGTACACCCGTAAAGTTTGGCCAGGGTACGCAGTTTGCATTGCTGTACAATTGCGCCTGCATAGCTCTGCCGCGGTTGCAAATATTCAGGCGTGGCAGCCAGATAGGCTGGTCCCCGCAGGACATTGCCAGCGGACTGGGTATATCTGCTTCTCGTTCCTCTCACCTGAGTGCTACTGATTCCAGCTTTGAAGGCTACACTCTACTCAACGCGAGCAGTAAGTTGAACCTCTATTTATGGCACTCTTTGAAAGTTTGGAGAAGTAGAGCTCAGTTGTTTGGCACGCGACCCCACTGCCTACATCTGGCTCTAATTAATCCATTGCTTACATCTGGCCCTAATTAGTCCATGGTTGTGTTCAGCCGAATGACCTCTGCCGGGAACACTCAGAATGAGGTTGTGAGGTATTGCAACATAGGAGCTTTTCACTGCTTTCAAGGCTTCTTAGGAAGAATTCCGGAATCTTGATGCCGGCAGGCCTCCGGCTGTTCCGGGTGAACATCTCCTTGTAAATCCCCCGTAGTCTCTTGTACACCCGTGAGGTTTAGCCAGGGTTCGCAGTTTGCATTGCTGCACAATTGCGCCTGCATAGCTCTGCCGCGGTTGCAAACATTCAGGCGTGGCAGCCAGATAGGTGGTCCCCGTAGGACACTGCCAGGGTACTTGGAATATCATCTTCCCGTACTTCTCACCTGAATGATACTGATTCCATCTTTGAAGGCTACACTCTGCTCAACCGGAGCAGTAAGTTGAACCTCTATTTATGGCACTCTGTGAAAGTTTGGAGAACTAGAGCTCAGTTGTTTGCCACGCGACCACTGTCCATCCGGCACTATGGACGGCACTGCTTCCATGTGTCTCTAATTAGTCCACGGGTTGTGTTCAGCCAAATGACCTCTGCCAGGAACACTGAGAATGAGGTTCTGAGTTAATCGCAACATAGGAGCGTTTCATTGCTATCAAGGCTTCTTAGGAAGAATTCCGGAATCTTGCTGTTGGCAGGCCTCCGGCTGTTCCGGGTGAACATCTCCTTGTAAATCCCCCGTGGTTTCTTGTACACCGGTGAAGTTTGGCCAGGGTACGCAGTTTGCATTGCTGCACAATTGCGCCTGCATAGCTCTGCCGCGGTTGCAAACATTCAGGCGTGGCAGCCAGATACGTGGTCCCCGTAGGACACTGCCAGGGGACTTGGAATAACTTCTTCCCGTACTTCTCACCTGAATGCTACTGATTCCAGCTTTGAAGGCTACACTCTACTCAACCGGAGCAGTAAGTTGAACCTGTACTTATGGCATTCAGCAAAAGTTTGGAGAACTAGAGCTCAGTTGTTTGGCACGCGACCCCACTGCCTACATCTGGCTCTAATTAATCCATTGCTTACATCTGGCTCTAATTAGTCCACGGTTATTTTCAGCCAAATGACCTCTGCCGGGAACACTCAGAATGAGGTTCTGAGTTATTGCAACATAGCAGCGTTTCACTGCTTTCAAGACTTCTTAGGAAGAATTCCGGAATCTTGTTGCCGACAGGCCTCCGGCTGTCCCGGGTGAACATCTCCTTGTAAATCCCCCATGGTTTCTTGTACACCCGTGAAGTTTGGCCAGGGTACGCAGTTTGCATTGCTGCACAATTGAGCCTGCATAGCTCTGCGGTGCTTGCAAACATTCAGGCGTGGCAGCCAGATAGGCTGGTCCCCGTACGACACTGCCAGCAGACTGAGTATATCTGCTTCTCGTTTCTCTCACCTGAGTGCTAGTGATTCCAGCTTTGAAGGCTACATTCTACTAAACCGGAGAAGTAAGTTGAACCTCTACTTATGGCATTCTGCAAAAGTTTGGAGAACTAGAGCTCAGTTGTTTGGCACGCAACCCAACTGCCTACATCTGGCTCTAATTAACTCACTGCATACATCTGACTCTAATTAGAATCTTGCTGCTGGCAGGCCTCCGGCTGTTCCGGGTGAACATCTCCTTGTAAATCCCCCGTGGTTTCTTGTACACCTGTAAACTTTGGCCAGGGTACGCAGTTTGCATTGCTGCACAATTGCGCCTGCATAGCTCTGCCGCGGTTGCAAACATTCAAGCGTGGCAGCCAGATAGGTTGGTCCCCGTCGGACACTGCCAGCGGACTGGGTATATCTTCTTCCCGTACTTCTCACCTGAGTGCTAGTGATTCCAGCTTTGAAGGCTACACTCTACTCAACCGGAGCAGTAAGTTGAACCTATACTTATGGCATTCTCCAAAAGTTTGGAGAACTAGAGCTCAGTTGTTTGGCATGCGACACCACGGCCTACATCTGGCTCTAATTAATCCATTGCTTACATCTGGCTCTAATTAGTCCATGGTTGTGTTCAGCCGAATGAACCCTGCCTGGAACACTCAGAATGAGGTTCTGAGTTATTGCAACATAGCAGCGTTTCACTGCTTTCAAGGCTTCTTAGGAAGAATTCCGGAATCTTGCTGCCGGCAGGCCTCCGGCTGTTCCGGGTGAACATCTCCTTGTAAATCCCCGGTGGTTTCTTGTACACCCATGAAGTTTGGCCAGGGTATGCAGTTTGCATTGCTGCACAATTGTGCCTGCATAGCTCTGCCGCGGTTGGAAACATTCAGGCGTGGCAGCCAGATAGGTGGTCCCCGTAGGACACTGCCAGGGGACTTGGAATATCATCTTCCCGTACTTCTCACCTGAATGATACTGATTCCATCTTTGAAGGCTACACTCTACTCAACCGGAGCAGTAAGTTGAACCTCTATTTATGGCACTCTGTGAAAGTTTGGAGAACTAGAGCTCAGTTGTTTGGCACGCGACCCCACTGCCTACATCTGGCTCTAATTAATCGATTGCTTACATCTGGCTCTAATTAGTCCACGGTTGTGTTCAGCCTAATGCCCTCTGCCGGGAACACTCAGAATGAGGTTCTGAGTTATTGCAACATAGGAGCGTTTCACTGCTTTCAAGGCTTCTTAGGAAGAATTCCGGAATCTTGCTGATGGCATGCCTCTGGCTGTTTTGGGTGAACATCTCCTTGTAAATCCCCCGTGGTTTCTTGTACACCCGTGAACTTTGGCCAGGGTACGCAGTTTGCATTGCTGCACAATTGTGCCTGCATAGCTCTGCCGCGGTTGCAAACATTCAGGCATGGCAGCCAGATAGGCTGGTCCCCGTAGGACACTGCCAGCAGACTGGGTATATCTGCTTCTCGTTCCTCTCACCTAAGTGCTACTGATTCCAGCTTTGAAGGCTACACTGTACTCAACCTGCGCAGAAAGTTGAACCTCTATTTATGTCACTCTGTGAAAATTTGGAGAACTAGAGCTCAGTTGTTTGGCACACGACCAAACTGCCAACATCTGGCTCTAATTAACTCACTGTTTACATCTGGCTCTAATTAGTCCACGGTTGTGTTCACCCTAATGACCTCTGCCGGGAACACTCAGAATGAGGTTCTGAGTTATTGCAACATAGCAGCGTTTCACTGCTTTCAAGGCTTCTTAGGAAGAATTCCGGAATCTTGCTGATGGCAGGCCTCCGGCTGTTCCGGGTGAACATCTCCTTGTAAATCCCCGGTGGTTTCTTGTACACCCGTGAAGTTTGGCCAGGGTACCCAGTTTGCATTGCTGCACAATTGTGCCTGCATAGCTCTGCCGCGGTTGCAAACATTCAGGCGAGGCAGCCAGATAGGCTGGTCCCGGTTGGACCCTGACCGTGGATTGGGTATATCTGCTTTTCGTTCCTCTTACCTGAGTGCTACTGATTCCAGCTTTGAAGGCTACACTCACCTCAACCGGAGCAGTAAGTTGAACCTCTATTTATGTCACTCTGTGAAAATTAGGCGAACTAGAGCTCAGTTGTTTGGCACGCGACCCCACTGACTACATCTGGCTCTAAATAATTGATTGCTTACATCTGGCTCTAATTAGTCCACGGTTGTGTTCAGCCGAATGACCTCTGCCGGGAACACTCAGAATGAGGTTCTGAGTTATCACAATATAGGAGCGTTTCACTGCTTTCAAGGCTTCTTAGGAAGAATACGGGAATCTTGCTGCTGGCAGGACTCCGGCTGCTCCGGGTGAACATCTCCTTGTAAATCCCCCGTGGTTTCTTGTACACCCGTGAAGTTTGGCTAGGGTATGCAGTTTGCATTGCTGCACAATTGCGCCTGCATAGCTCTGCCGCGGTTGCAAACATTCAGACGTGGCAGCCAGATAGGTGGTCCCCGTAAGACACTGCCAGGGGACTAGGAATATCATCTTCCCGTACTTCTCACCTGAATGATACTGATTCCATCTTTGAAGCCTACACTCTACTCAACCGGAGCAGTAAGTTGAACCTCTATTTATGGCACTCTGTGAAAGTTTGGAGAACTAGAGCTCAGTTGTTTGGCACGCGACCCCACTGCCTACATCTGGCTCTAATTAATCCATTGCTTACATCTGGCTCTAATTAGTCCACGGTTGTGTTCAGCCGAATGCCCTCTGCCGGGAACACTCAGAATGAGGTTCTGAGTTATTGCAACATAGGAGCGTTTCACTGCTTTCAAGGCTTCTTAGGAATAATTCCGGAATCTTGCTGCCGGCAGGCCTCTGGCTGTTTTGGGTGAACATCTCCTTGTAAATCCCCCGTGGTTTCTTGTACACCCGTGAAGTTTGGCCAGGGTACACAGTTTGCATTGCTGCACAATTGTGCCTGCATAGCTCTGCCGCGGTTGCAAACATTCAGGCATGGCAGCCAGATAGGCTGGTCCCCGTAGGACACTGCCAGCAGACTGGGTATATCTGCTTCTCGTTCCTCTCACCTAAGTGCTACTGATTCCAGCTTTGAAGGCTACACTGTACTCAACCTGAGCAGAAAGTTGAACCTCTATTTATGGCACTCTGTGAAATTTTGGAGAACTAGAGCTCAGTTGTTTGGCACGCGACCAAACTGCCAACATGTGGCTCTAATTAACTCACTGTTTACATCTGGCTCTAATTAGTCCACGGTTGTGTTCACCCTAATGACCTCTGCCGGGAACACTCAGAATGAGGTTCTGAGTTTTTGCAACATAGGAGCGTTTCACTGCTTTCAAGGCTTCTTAGGAAGAATTCCGGAATCTTGCTGCTGGCAGGACTCCGGCTGCTCCGGGTGAACATCTCCTTGTAAATCCCCCGTGGTTTCTTGTACACCCGTGAAGTTTGGCCAGGGTACGCAGTTTGCATTGCTGCACAATTGCGCCTGCATAGCTCTGCTGCGGTTGCAAACATTCAGGCGTGGCAGCCAGATAGGCTGGTCCCCGTAGGACACTGCCAGCGGACTGGGTATATCTGCTTCTCGTTCCTCTCACCTGAGTGCTACTGATTCCAGCTTTGAAGGCTACACTCTACTCAACCCGAGCAGTAAGTTGAACCTCTATTTATGACACTCTTTGAAAGTTTGGAGAACTAGAGCTCAGTTGTTTGGCACGCGACCCCACTGCCTACATCTGGCTCTAATTAACCCATTGCTTACATCTGGCTCTAATTAGTCCACGGTTGTGTTCAGCCGAATGACCTCTGCCGGGAACACTCAGAATGAGGTTCTGAGTTATTGCAACATAGGAGCGTTTCACTGCTTTCAAGGCTTCTTAGGAAGAATTCCGGAATCTTGCTGCCGGCAGGCCTCCGGCTGTTTCGGGTGAACATCTTCTTGTAAATCCCCCGTGGTTTCTTGTACACCCGTGAAGTTTGGCCAGGGTACGCAGTTTGCATTGCTGCACAATTGCGCCTGCATAGCTCTGCCACAGTTGCAAACATTCAGGCCTGGCAGCCAGATAGGCTGGTCCCGGTTGGACCCTGACCGTGGAGTGGGTATATCTGCTTCTCCTTCCTCTACCTCAGTGCTACTGATTCCAGCTTTGAAGGCTACACTCTACTCAACCGGAGCAGTAAGTTGAACCTCTATTTTTGGCAATCTATGAAAGTTTGGGGAACTAGTGCTCAGTTGTTTGGCACGCGACCACACTGCCTACACCTGGCTCTAATTAACTAACTGTTTACATCTGGCTCTAATTAGTCCACGGTTGTGTTCAGCCGAATGACCTCTGCCGGGAACACTCGGAATGAGGTTCGCTGTTATGGCAACATACGAGCGTTTCTTTGCTTTCAAGGCTTCTCAGGAAGAATTTCGGAATCTTGCTGCTGGCAGGCCTCCGGCTGTTCCGGGTGAACATCTCCTTGTAAATCCCCCGTGGTTTCTTGTACACCCGTGAAGTTTGGCCAGGGTAAACAGTTTGCATTGCTGCACAATTGCGCCTGCATAGCTCTGCCGCGGTTGCAAACATTCAGGCGTGGCAGCCAGATAGGCTGGTCCCCGTAGGACACTGCCAGCGGACTTGGTATATCTTCTTCCCGTACTTCTCACCTGAGTGCTACTGATTCCAGCTTTGAAGGCTATACTCTACTCAACCGGAGCAGTAAGTTGAACCTCTACTTATGGCATTCTGCAAAAGTTTGGAGAACTAGAGATCAGTTGTTTGACACGCGACCCCACTGCCTACATCTGGCTCTAATAAATCCATTGCTTGCATCTGGCTCTAATTAGTCCACGGTTGTGTTCAGCCGAATGACCTCTGCCGGGAACACTCAGAATGATGTTCTGAGTTATCACAACATAGGAGCGTTTCACTGCTTTCAAGGCTTCTTAGGAAGAATTCCGGAATCTTGCTGCTGGCAGGACTCCGGCTGTTCCGGGTGAACATCTCCTTGTAAATCCCCCGTGGTTTCTTGTACACCTGTCAACTTTGGCTTGGGTACGCAGTTTGAATTGCTGCACAATTGCGCCTGCATAGCTCTGCCGTGGTTGCAAACATTCAGGCGTGGCAGCCAGATAGGCTGGTCCCGGTTTGACCCTGATCGTGGAGTGGGTATATCTGCTTCTCGTTCCTCTCAACTGAGTGCTACTGATTCCAGCTTTGAAGGCTACACTCTACTCAACCGGAGCAGTAAGTTGAACCTCTATTTATGGCACTCTGTGAAAGTTTTGAGAACTAGAGCTCATTTGTTTGGCATGCGACCCCACTGCCTACATATGGCTCTAATTAATCCATTGCTTACATCTGGCTCTAATTAGTCCACGGTTGTGTTCAGCCGAATGATCTCTGTCGGGAACACTCAGAATGAGGTTCTGAGTTATCCCAACATAGGAGCGATTGACTGCTTTCAAGGCTTCTTAGGAGGAATTCCGGATTCTTTCTGCCGGCAGGCCTCCGGCTGTTCCGGGTGACCATCTCCTTGTAAATCCCCCGTGGTTTCTTGTACACCCGTGAAGTTTGGCCAGGGTACGCAGTTTGCATTGCTGCACAATTGCGCCTGCATAGCTCTGCCGCGGTTGCAAACATTCAGGCGTGGCAGCCAGATAGGTGGTCCTCGTAGGACACTGCCAGGGGACTTGGAATATCTTCTTCCCGTACTTCTCACCTGAATGCTACTGATTCCAGCTTTGAAGGCTACACTCTACTCAACCGGAGCAGTCAGTTGAAACTGTACTTATGGCATTCTGCAAAAGTTTGGAGAACTAGAGCTCAGTTGTTTGGTACGCAACCCCACTGCCTACATCTGGCTCTAATTAATCCATTGCTTACATCTGGCTCTAATTAGTCCACGGTTGTGTTCAGCCAAATGACCTCTGCCGGGAACACTCAGAATGAGGTTCTGAGTTATTGCAACATAGCAGCGTTTCACTGCTTTCAAGACTTCTTAGGAAGAATTCCGGAATATGTTGCCGGCAGGCCTAAGGCTGTTCCGCGTGAACATCTCCTTGTAAATCCCCTGTGGTTTCTTGTACACACGTAAACTTTGGCCAGGGTATGCAGTTTGCATTGCTGCACAATTGCGCCTGCATAGCTCTGCCGCGCTTGCAAACATTCAGGCGTGGTAGCCAGATAGGCTGGTCCCCATACAACACTGCAAGCAGACTGAGTATATCTGCTTCTCATTTCTCTCACCTGAGTGGTAGTGATTCCAGCTGTGAAGGCTACACTCTACTCAACCGGAGCAGTCAGTTGAAACTGTACTTATGGCAATCTGCAAAAGTTTGGAGAACTAGAGCTCAGTTGTTTGGCACGCAACCCCACTGCCTACATCTGGCTCTAATTAACTCACTGCTTACATCTGACTCTAATTAGAATCTTGCTGCTGGCAGGCCTCCGGCTGCTCCGGGTGAACATCTCCTTGTAAATCCCCTGTGGTTTCCTGTACACCCGTAAACTTTGACCAGGGTACGCAGTGTGCATTGCTGCACAATTGCGCCTGCATAGCTCTGCCGCGGTTGCAAACATTCAGGCTTGGCAGCCAGATAGGCTGGTCCCCGTAGGACACTGCCAGCGGACTTGGTATATCTTCTTCCCATACTTCTCACCTGAGTACTACTGATTCCAGCTTTGAAGGCTACACTCTATTCAACCGGAGCAGTAAGTTGAACCTCTACTTCTGGTATTCTGCAAAAGTTTGGAGAACTAGAGCTCAGTTGTTTGGCACGCGACCCCATTGCCTACATCTGGCTCTAATTAATCCATTGCTTACATCTGGCTCTAATTAGACCACGGTTGTGTTCAGCCGAATGACCTCTGCCGGGAACACTCAGAATGAGGTTCTGAGTTATTGCAACATAGGAGCGTTTCACTGCTTTCAAGGATTCTTAGGAAGAGTTCCGGAATCTTGCTGCCTGCAGGCCTCCCGCTGTTTCGGGTGAACATCTCCTTGTAAATCCCCCGTGGTTTCTTGTACACCCGAGAAGTTTGGCCAGCGTACCCAGTTTGCATTGCTGCACAATTGTGCCTGCATAGCTCTGCTGCGGTTGCAAACATTCAGGCGTGGCAGCCAGATAGGCTGGTCCCAGTTGGACCCTGACCGTGGAGTGGGTATATCTGCTTCTCGTTCCTCTCACCTGAGTGCTACTGATTCCAGCTTTGAAGGCTACACTCTACTCAACCGGAGCAGTAAGTTGAACCTCTATTTATGGCACTCTGTGAAAGTTTGGAGAACTAGAGCTCATTTGTTTGGCACGTGACCCCACTGCCTACATCTGGCTCTAATTAATCCATTGCTTACATCTGGCTCTAATTAGTCCACGGTTGTGTTCAGCCGAATGACCTCTGCCGGGAACACTCAGAATGAGGTTCTGAGTTATTGCAACATAGGAGCGTTTCACTGCTTTCAAGGCTTCTTAGGAAGAATTCCAGAATCTTGCTGCCGGCAGGCCTCTGGCTGGTCTGGGTGAACATCTCCTTGTAAATCCCCCGTGGTTTCTTGTACACCCGTGAAGTTTGGCCAGGGTATGCAGTTTGCATTGCTGCACAATTGCGCCTGCATAGCTCTGCCGCGATTGCAAACATTCAGGCGTGGCAGCCAGATAGGTTGGTCCCGGGTGGACCCTGACCGCCGAGTGGGTATATCTACTTCTCGTTCCTCTCACCTGAGTGCTACTGATTCCAGCTTTGAAGGCTACACTCTACTCAACCGGAGCAGTAAGTTGAACCTCTATTTATGACAATCTGTGAAAGTTTGAGAACTAGAGCTCAGTTTTTTCCACGCGACCACTGTCCATCCGGCACTATGGACGGCACTGCTTCCATCTGTCACTAATTAGTCCACGGTTGTGTTCAGTCAAATGACCTCTCCCAGGAACACTCAGAATGAGGTTCTGAGTTATCGCAACATACGAGCGTTTCTTTGCTTTCAAGGCTTCTTAGGAAGAATTCCGGAATCTTGCTGCTGGCAGGCCTCCGGCTGCTCCGGGTGAACATCTCCTTGTAAATCCCCCGTGGTTTCTTGTACACCCGTGAAGTTTGGCCAGGGTACACAGTTTGCATTGCTGCACAATTGCGCCTGCATAGCTCTGCCGCGGTTGCAAACATTCAGGCGAGGCAGCCAGATAGACTGGTCCCAGTTGGACACTGCCAGCGGACTGGGTATATCTGCTTCTCGTTCCTCTCACCTGAGTGCTACTGATTCCAGCTTTGAAGGCTACACTCTACTCAACCGGAGCAGTAAGTTGAACCTCTATTTATGGCACTCTGTAAAAGTTTGGAGAACTAGAGCTCAGTTGTTTGGCATGCGACCCCACTGCCTACATCTGGATCTAATTAATCCATTGCTTTCATCTGGCTCTAATTAGACCACGGTTGTGTTCAGCCAAATGACCTCTGCCGGGAACACTCAGAATGAGGTTCTGAGTTATTGCAACATAGCAGCGATTCACTGCTTTCAAGGCTTCTTAGGAAGAATTCCGGAATCTTGCTGCCGGCAGGCCTCCGGCTGTTCCGGGTGAACATCTGCTTGTAAATCCCCCGTGGTTTCTTGTAAACCCGTGTAGTTTGGCCAGGGTACGCAGTTTGCATTGCTGCACAATTGAGCCTGCATAGCTCTGCGGTGCTTGCAAACATTCAGGTGTGGCAGCCAGATAGGCGGGTCCCCGTAGGACACTGCCAGCAGACTGGTTGTATCTGCTTCTCGTGTCTCTCACCTGAGTGCTACTGATTCCAGCATTGAAGTGTATCACTCTACTCAACGGGAGCAGTAAGTTGAACCTCTACATATGGCACTCTGTGAAAGTTTGGAGAACTAGAGTTCAGTTGTTTGGCACGCGGCCACACTGCCTACGTCTTGCTCTAATTAACTCACTGCTTACATCTGGCTCTAATTAGTCCACGGTTGTGTTCAGCCGAATGACCTCTGCCGGGAACACTCAGAATGAGGTTCTGAGTTATCACAACATAGGAGCGTTTCATTGCTTTCAAGTCTTCTTTGGAAGAATTCCGGAATCTTGCTGCCGGCAGGCCTCCTGCTGTTCTCGGTGAACATCTCCTTGTAAATCCCCCGTGGTTTCTTGTACACCCGTGAAGTTTGGCCAGGGTACGCAGTTTGCATTGCTGCACAATTGCGCCTGCATAGCTCTGCCGCGGTTGCAAACATTCAGGTGTGGCAGCCAGATAGGCTGGTCCCGGTTGGACCCTGACCGTGGAGTGGGTATATCTGCTTCTCGTTCCTCTCACCTGAGTGCTACTGATTCCAGCTTTGAAGGCTACACTCTACTCTACCGGAGCAGTAAGTTGAACCTCTATTTATGGCAATCTGTGAAAGTTTGGAGAACTAGAGCTCAGTTGTTTGCCAAGCGACCACTCTCCATATGGCACTATGGACGGCACTGCTTCCATCTGTCTCTAATTAGTCCACGGTTCTGTTCAGCCAAATGACCTTTGCCAGGAACACTCAGAATGAGATTCTGAGTTATTGCAACATAGGAGCTTTTCACTGCTTTCCAGGCTTCTTAGGAAGAATTCCGGAATCTTGCTGCTGGCAGGACTCCGGCTGCTCCGGGTGAACATCTCCTTGTAAATCCCCCGTGGTTTTTGTACACCTGTAAACTTTGGCGTGGGTACGCAGTTTGCATTGCTGCACAATTGCGCCTGCATAGCTCTGCCGCGGTTGCAAACATTCAGGTGTGGCAGCCAGATAGGCTGGTCCCAGTTGGACCCTGACCGTGGAGTGGGTATATCTGCTTCTCGTTCCTCTCACCTGAGTGCTACTGATTCCAGCTTTGAAGGCTACACTCTACTCAACCGGAGCAGTAAGTTGAACCTCTATTTATGGCACTCTGTGATAGTTTGGAGAACTAGAGCTCAGTTGTTTGGCATGCGACCCCACTGCCTACATCTGGCTCTAATTAATCCATTGCTTACATCTGGCTCTAATTAGTCCACGGTTGTGTTCAGCCGAATGACCTCTGCCGGGAACATTCAGAATGAGGTTCTGAGTTATTGCAACATAGGAGCGTTTCACTGCTTTCAAGGCTTCTTAGGAAGAATTCCGGAATCTTGCTGCCGGCAGGCCTCCGGCTGTTCTGGGTGAACATCTCCTTGTAAATCCCCCGTGGTTTCTTGTACACCCGTGAAGTTTGGCCAGGGTATGCAGTTTGCATTGCTGCACAATTGCACCTGCATAGCTCTGCCGCGCTTGCAAACATTCAGGTGTGGCAGCCAGATAGGCTGGTCCCGGTTGGACCCTGACCGTGGAGTGGGTATATCTGCTTCTCGTTCCTCTCACCTGAGTGCTACTGATTCCAGTTTTGAAGGCTACACTCTACTCAACCGGAGCAGTAAGTTGAACCTCTATTTATGGCAATCTGTGAAAGTTTGGAGAACTAGAGCTCAGTTGTTTGCCACGCGAACACTGTCCATCCGGCACTATGGACGGCACTGTTTCCATCTGTCTCTAATTAGTCCACGGTTGTGTTCAGCCAAATGACCTTTGCCAGGAACACTCAGAATGAGGTTCTGAGTTATTGCAACATAGGAGCTTTTCACTGCTTTCAAGGCTTCTTAGGAAGAATTCCGGTATCTTGCTGCTGGCAGGCCTCCGGCTGCTCCGGGTGAACATCTCCTTCTAAATCCCCCGTGGTTTCTTGTACACCTGTAAACTTTGGCGTGGGTACGCAGTTTGAATTGCTGCACAATTGCGCCTGCATAGCTCTGCCGTGGTTGCAAACATTCAGGCGTGGCAGCCAGATAGGCTGGTCCCAGTTGGACCCTGACCCTGGAGAGGGTATATCTGCTTCTCGTTCCTCTCACCTGAGTGCTAATGATTCCAGCTTTGAAGGCTACACTCTACTCAACCGGAGCAGTAAGTTGAACCTCTATTTATGGCACTCTGTGAAAGTTTGGAGAACTTGAGCTCAGTTGTTTGGCACGCGACTCCACTGCCTACATCTGGCTCTATTAATCCATTGCTTATATCTGGCTCTAATTAGGCCATGGTTGTGTTCAGCCGAATGACCTCTGCCGGGAACACTCAGAATGAGGTTCTGAGTTATCCCAACATAGGAGTGTTTCACTGCTTTCAAGGCTTCTTAGGAAGAATTCCGGAATCTTGCTGCCGGCAGGCCTCTGGCTGTTCTGGGTGAACATCTCCTTGTAAATCCCCCGTGGTTTATTGTACACCTGTGAAGTTTGGCCAGGGTACGCAGTTTGCATTGCTGCACAAATGCGCCTGCATAGCTCTGCCCCGGTTGCAAACATTCAGGCGTGGCAGCCAGATAGGCTGGTCCCGGTTGAACCCTGACCGCCGAGTGGGTATATCTGCTTCTCCTTCCTCTCACCTGAGTGCTACTGATTCCAGGTTTGAACGCTACACTCTACTCAACCGGAGCAGTAAGTTGAACCTCCATTTATGGCACTCTGTGAAAGTTTGGAGAACTAGAGCTCAGTTGTTTGGCATGCGACCCCACTGCCTACATCTGGCTCTAATTAATCCATTGCTTACATCTGGCTCTAATTAGTCCACGGTTGTGTTCAGCCGAATGACCTCTGCCGGGAACACTCAGAATGAGGTTCTGAGTTATTGCAACATAGGAGCGTTTCACTGCTTTCAAGGCTTCTTAGGAAGAATTCCGGAATCTTGCTGCTGGCAGGCCTCTGGCTGTTCTGGGTGAACATCTCCTTGTAAATCCCCCGTGGTTTCTTGTACACCCGTGAAATTTGGCCAGGATACGCAGTTTGCATTGCTGCACAATTGCGCCTGCATAGCTCTGCCGCGGTTGCAAACATTCAGGTGTGGCAGCCAGATAGGCTGGTCCCGGTTGGACCCTGACCTTGGAGTGGGTATATCTGCTTCTCGTTCCTCTCACCTGAGTGCTACTGATTCCAGCTTTGAAGGCTACACTCTACTCAACCGGAGCAGTAAGTTGAACCTCTATTTATGGCAATCTGTGAAAGTTTGGAGAACTAGAGCTCAGTTGTTTGCCACGCGACCACTGTCCATCCGGCACTATGGACGGCACTGCTTCCATCTGTCTCTAATTAGTCCACGGTTGTGTTCAGCCAAATGACCTTTTCCAGGAACACTCAGAATAGGTTCTGAGTTATTGCAACATAGGAGCTTTTCACTGCTTTCAAGGCTTCTTAGGAAGAATTCCGGAATCTTGCTGCTGGCAGGACTCCGGCTGCTCCACGTGAACATCTCCTTGTAAATCCCCCGTGGTTTCTTGTACACCTGTAAACTATGGCGTGGGTACGCAGTTTGAATTGCTGCACAATTGCGCCTGCATAGCTCTGCCGTGGTTGCAAACATTCAGGCGTGGCAGCCAGATAGGCTGGTACCAGTTGGACCCTGACCGTGGAGTGCGTATATCTGCTTCTCCTTCCTCTCACCTGAGTGCTACTGATTCCAGCTTGGAAGGCTACACTCTACTCAACCGGAGCAGTAAGTTGAACCTCTATTTATGGCACTCTGTGAAAGTTTGGAGAACTAGAGCTCAGTTGTTTGGCACGCGACTCCACTGCCTACATCTGGCTCTATTAATCCATTGCTTACATCTGGCTCTAATTAGTCCATGGTTGTGTTCAGCCGAATGACCTCTGCCGGGAACACTCAGAATGAGGATCTGAGTTATCCCAACATAGGAGTGTTTCACTGCTTTCAAGGCTTCTTAGGAAGAATTCCGGAATCTTGCTGCCGGCAGGCCTCTGGCTGTTCTGGGTGAACATCTCCTTGTAAATCCCCCGTGGTTTCTTGTACACCCGTGAAGTTTGGCCAGGGCACGCAGTTTGCATTGCTGCACAATTGCGCCTGCATAGCTCTGCCGCGGTTGCAAACATTCAGGCGTGGCAGCCAGATAGGCTGGTCCCGGTTGGACCCTGACCGCCGAGTGGATATATCTGCTTCTCATTCCTCTCACCTGAGTGCTACTGATTCCAGCTTTGAACGCTACACTCTACTCAACCGGAGCAGTAAGTTGAACCTCTATTTATGGCAATCTGTGAAAGTTTGGAGAACTAGAGCTCAGTTGTTTGCCACGCGACCACTGTCCATCCGGCACTATGGACGGCACTGCTTCCATCTGTCTCTAATTAGTCCACGGTTGTGTTCAGCCAAATGACCTCTGCCAGGAACACTCAGAATGAGGTTCTGAGTTAATCGCAACATAGGAGCGTTTCATTGCTTTCAAGGCTTCTTAGGAAGAATTCCGGAATCTTGCTGTTGGCAGGCCTCCGGCTGCTCCAGGTGAACATCTCCTTGTAAATCCCCCGTGGTTTCTTGTACACCGGTGAAGTTTGGCCAGGGTACGCAGTTTGCATTGCTGCACAATTGCGCCTGCATAGCTCTGCCGCGGTTGCAAACATTCAGGCGTGGCAGCCAGATACGTGGTCCCCGTAGGACACTGCCAGGGGACTTGGAATAACTTCTTCCCGTACTTCTCACCTGAATGCTACTGATTCCAGCTTTGAAGGCTACACTCTACTCAACCGGAGCAGTAAGTTGAACCTGTACTTATGGCATTCAGCAAAAGTTTGGAGAACTAGAGCTCAGTTGTTTGGCACGCGACCCCACTGCCTACATCTGGCTCTAATTAATCCATTGCTTACATCTGGTTCTAATTAGTCCACGGTTATTTTCAGCCAAATGACCTCTGCCGGGAACACACAGAATGAGGTTCTGAGTTATTGCAACATAGCAGCGTTTCACTGCTTTCAAGACTTCTTGGGAAGAATTCCGGAATCTTGTTGCCGACAGGCCTCCGGCTGTCCCGGGTGATCATCTCCTTGTAAATCCCCCATGGTTTCTTGTACACCCGTGAAGTTTGGCCAGGGTACGCAGTTTGCATTGCTGCACAATTGAGCCTGCATAGCTCTGCGGTGCTTGCAAACATTCAGGCGTGGTAGCCAGATAGGCTGGTCCCCGTACGACACTGCCAGCAGACTGAGTATATCTGCTTCTCGTTTCTCTCACCTGAGTGCTAGTGATTCCAGCTTTGAAGGCTACACTCTACTCAACCGGAGAAGTAAGTTGAACCTCTACTTATGGCATTCTGCAAAAGTTTGGAGAACTAGAGCTCAGTTGTTTGGCACGCAACCCAACTGCCTACATCTGGCTCTAATTAACTCACTGCATACATCTGACTCTAATTAGAATCTTGCTGCTGGCAGGCCTCCGGCTGTTCCAGGTGAACATCTCCTTGTCAATCCCCCGTGGTTTCTTGTACACCTGTAAACTTTGGCCAGGGTACGCAGTTTGCATTGCTGCACAATTGCGCCTGCATAGCTCTGCCGCGGTTGCAAACATTCAGGCGTGGCAGCCAGATAGGCTGGTCCCCGTAGGACACTGCCAGCGGACTGGGTATATCTTCTTCCCGTACTTCTCACCTGAGTGCTAGTGATTCCAGCTTTGAAGGCTACACTCTACTCAACCGGAGCAGTAAGTTGAACCTATACTTATGGCATTCTCCAAAAGTTTGGAGAACTAGAGCTCAGTTGTTTGGCATGCGACACCACTGCCTACATCTGGCTCTAATTAATCCATTGCTTACATCTGGCTCTAATTAGTCCACGGTTGTGTTCAGCCGAATGAACCCTGCCGGGAACACTCAGAATGAGGTTCTGAGTTATTGCAACATAGGAGCGTTTCACTGCTTTCAAGGCTTCTTAGGAAGAATTCCGGAATCTTGCTGCCGGCAGGCCTCCGGCTGTTCCGGGTGAACATCTCCTTGTAAATCCCCGGTGGTTTCTTGTACACCCATGAAGTTTGGCCAGGGTATGCAGTTTGCATTGCTGCACAATTGTGCCTGCATAGCTCTGCCGCGGTTGGAAACATTCAGGCGTGGCAGCCAGATAGGTGGTCCCCGTAGGACACTGCCAGGGGACTTGGAATATCATCTTCCCGTACTTCTCACCTGAATGATACTGATTCCATCTTTGAAGGCTACACTCTACTCAACCGGAGCAGTAAGTTGAACCTCTATTTATGGCACTCTGTGAAAGTTTGGAGAACTAGAGCTCAGTTGTTTGGCACGCGACCCCACTGCCTACATCTGGCTCTAATTAATCGATTGCTTACATCTGGCTCTAATTAGTCCACGGTTGTGTTCAGCCTAATGCCCTCTGCCGGGAACACTCAGAATGAGGTTCTGAGTTATTGCAACATAGGAGCGTTTCACTGCTTTCAAGGCTTCTTAGGAAGAATTCCGGAATCTTGCTGATGGCATGCCTCTGGCTGTTTTGGGTGAACATCTCCTTGTAAATCCCCCGTGGTTTCTTGTACACCCGTGAACTTTGGCCAGGGTACGCAGTTTGCATTGCTGCACAATTGTGCCTGCATAGCTCTGCCGCGGTTGCAAACATTCAGGCATGGCAGCCAGATAGGCTGGTCCCCGTAGGACACTGCCAGCAGACTGGGTATATCTGCTTCTCGTTCCTCTCACCTAAGTGCTACTGATTCCAGCTTTGAAGGCTACACTGTACTCAACCTGCGCAGAAAGTTGAACCTCTATTTATGTCACTCTGTGAAAGTTTGGAGAACTAGAGCTCAGTTGTTTGGCACGCGACCAAACTGCCAACATCTGGCTCTAATTAACTCACTGTTTACATCTGGCTCTAATTAGTCCACGGTTGTGTTCACCCTAATGACCTCTGCCGGGAACACTCAGAATGAGGTTCTGAGTTATTGCAACATAGGAGCGTTTCACTGCTTTCAAGTCTTCTTAGGAAGAATTCCGGAATCTTGCTGATGGCAGGCCTCCGGCTGTTCCGGGTGAACATCTCCTTGTAAATCCCCGGTGGTTTCTTGTACACCCGTGAAGTTTGGCCAGGGTACCCAGTTTGCATTGCTGCACAATTGTGCCTGCATAGCTCTGCCGCGGTTGCAAACATTCAGGCGTGGCAGCCAGATAGGCTGGTCCCGGTTGGACCCTGACCGTGGATTGGGTATATCTGCTTTTCGTTCCTCTTACCTGAGTGCTACTGATTCCAGCTTTGAAGGCTACACTCACCTCAACCGGAGCAGTAAGTTGAACCTCTATTTATGTCACTCTGTGAAAATTAGGCGAACTAGAGCTCAGTTGTTTGGCACGCGACCCCACTGACTACATCTGGCTCTAAATAATTGATTGCTTACATCTGGCTCTAATTAGTCCACGGTTGTGTTCAGCCGAATGACCTCTGCCGGGAACACTCAGAATGAGGTTCTGAGTTATCACAATATAGGAGCGTTTCACTGCTTTCAAGGCTTCTTAGGAAGAATACGGGAATCTTGCTGCTGGCAGGACTCCGGAGGCTCCGGGTGAACATCTCCTTGTAAATCCCCCGTGGTTTCTTGTACACCCGTGAAGTTTGGCCAGGGTACGCAGTTTGCATTGCTGCACAATTGCGCCTTCATAGCTCTGCCGCGGTTGCAAACATTCAGGCGTGGCAGCCAGATAGGTGGTCCCCGTAAGACACTGCCAGGGGACTAGGAATATCATCTTCCCGTACTTCTCACCTGAATGATACTGATTCCATCTTTGAAGCCTACACTCTACTCAACCGGAGCAGTAAGTTGAACCTCTATTTATGGCACTCTGTGAAAGTTTGGAGAACTAGAGCTCAGTTGTTTGGCACGCGACCCCACTGCCTACATCTGGCTCTAATTAATCCATTGCTTACATCTGGCTCTAATTAGTCCACGGTTGTGTTCAGCCGAATGCCCTCTGCCGGGAACACTCAGAATGAGGTTCTGAGTTATTGCAACATAGGAGCGTTTCACTGCTTTCAAGGCTTCTTAGGAATAACTCCGGAATCTTGCTGCCGGCAGGCCTCTGGCTGTTTTGGGTGAACATCTCCTTGTAAATCCCCCGTGGTTTCTTGTACACCCGTGAAGTTTGGCCAGGGTACACAGTTTGCATTGCTGCACAATTGTGCCTGCATAGCTCTGCCGCGGTTGCAAACATTCAGGCATGGCAGCCAGATAGGCTGGTCCCCGTAGGACACTGCCAGCGGACTGGGTATATCTGCTTCTCGTTCCTCTCACCTAAGTGCTACTGATTCCAGCTTTGAAGGCTACACTGTACTCAACCTGAGCAGAAAGTTGTACCTCTATTTATGGCACTCTGTGAAATTTTGGAGAACTAGAGCTCAGTTGTTTGGCACGCGACCAAACTGTCAACATGTGGCTCTAATTAACTCACTGTTTACATCTGGCTCTAATTAGTCCACGGTTGTGTTCACCCTAATGACCTCTGCCGGGAACACTCAGAATGAGGTTCTGAGTTATTGCAACATAGCAGCGATTCACTGCTTTCAAGCCTTCTTAGGAAGAATTCCGGAACCTTGGTGCCGGCAGGCCTCCGGCTGCTCCGGGTGAACATCTCCTTGTAAATCCCCCGTGGTTTCTTATACACCGGTGAAGTTTGGCCAGGGTACGCAGTTTGCATTGCTGCACAATTGCGCCTGCATAGCTCTGCCGCGGTTGCAAACATTCAGGCGTGGCAGCCAGATAGGCTGGTCCCCGTAGGACACTGCCAGCGGACTGGGTATATCTGCTTCTTGTTCCTCTCACCTGAGTGCTACTGATTCCAGCTTTGAAGGCTACACTCTACTCAACCGGAGCAGTAAGTTGAACCTCTATTTATGGCACTCTGTGAAAGTTTGGAGAACTAGAGCTCAGTTGTTTGGCACGCGACCCCACTGCCTACATCTGGCTCTAATTAATCCATTGCTTACATCTGGCTCTAATTAGACCACGGTTGTGTTCAGCCAAATGACCTCTGCCGGGAACACTCAGTATGAGGTTCTGAGTTATTGCAACATAGCAGCGATTCACTGCTTTCAAGGCTTCTTAGGAAGAATTCCGGAATCTTGCTGCCGGCAGGCCTCCGGCTGTTCCGGGTGAACATCTCCTGTTAAATCCCCCGTGGTTTCTTGTACACCTGTGAAGTTTGGCCAGGGTACGCAGTTTGCATTGCTGCACAATTGAGCCTGCATAGCTCTGCGGTGCTTGCAAACATTCAGGCTTGGCAGCCACATAGGCTGGTCCCCGTAGGACACTGCCAGCGGACTGGTTGTATCTGCTTCTCGTTTCTCTCACCTGAGTGCTACTGGTTCCAGCATTGAAGTGTATCACTCTACTCAACGGGAGCAGTAAGTTGAACCTCTACTTATGGCACTCTTTGAAAGTTTGGAGAACTAGAGCTCAGTTGTTTGGCACGCGACCACTCTGCCTACATCTTCCTCTAATTAACTCACTGCTTACATCTGGCTCTAGTTAGTCCACGGTTGTGTTCAGCCGAATGACCTCTGCCGGGAACACTCAGAATGAGGTTCTGAGTTATCACAACTTGGAGCGTTTCATTGCTTTCAAGGCTTCTTTGGAAGAATTCCGGAATCTTGTTGCTGGCAGGCCTCCGGCTGCTCCGGGTGAACATCTCCTTGTAAATCCCCCGTGGTTTCTTGTACACCCGTGAAGTTTGGCCAGGGTACGCAGTTTGCATTGCTGTACAATTGCCCCTGCATAGCTCTGCCGAGGTTGCAAACATTCAGGCGTGGCAGCCAGATAGGCTGGTCCCCGTAGGACACTGCCAGCGGACTGGGTATATCTGCTTCTCGTTCCTCTCATCTGAGTGCTACTGATTCCAGCTTTGAAGGCTACACTCTACTCAACCGGAGCAGTAAGTTGAACCTCTAATTATGGCACTCTGTGAAAGTTTGGAGAACTAAAGCTCAGTTGTTTCGCATGCGACCCCACTGCCTACATCTGGCTCTAATTAATCCATTGCTTACATCTGGCTCTAATTAGTCCACGGTTGTATTCAGCCGAATAACCTCTGTCGGGAACACTCAGAATGAGGTTCTGAGTTATTTCAACATAGGAGCGTTTCAGTGCTTTCAAGGCTTCTTAGGAAGAATTCCGGAATCTTGATGCCGGCAGGCCCCCGGCTGTTCCGGGTGAACATGTCCTTGTAAATCCCCCGTGGTTTCTTGTACATCCGTGAAGTTTAGCCAGGGTACGAAGTTTGCATTGCTGCACAATTGCGCCTGCATAGCTCAGCCGCGGTTGCAAACATTAAGGCGTGGCAGCCACATAGGCTGGTCCCGGTTGGACCCTGACCGCGGAGTGGGTATATCTGTTTCTCGTTCCTCTCACCTGAGTGCTACTGATTCCAGCGTTGAAGGCTACACTCTACTCAACCGGAGCAGTAAGTTGAACCTCTATTTATGGCAATCTGTGAAAGTTTGATGAATTAGAGCTCAGTTGTTTGCCACGCGACCACTGTCCATCCGGCACTATGGACGGCACTGCTTCCATCTGTCTCTAATTAGTCCACGGTTGTGTTCATCCAAATGACCTCTGCCAGGAAAACTCAGAATGAGGTTCGGAAGTAATCGCAACATAGGAACGTTTCATTGCTTTCAAGGCTTCTTAGGAAGAATTCCGGAATCTTGCTGCTGGCAGGCCTCTGGCTGCTCCGGGTGAACATCTCCTTGTAAATCCCCCGTGGTTTCTTGTACACCCGTGAAGTTTGGCCAGGGTACGCAGTTTGCATTGCTGCACAATTGCGCCTGCATAGCTCTGCCGCGGTTGCAAACATTCAGGCGTGGCAGCCAGATACGCTGGTCCCCGTAGGACACTGCCAGGGGACTGGGTATATCTGCTTCTCGTTCCTCTCACCTGAGTGCTACTGATTGCAGCTTTGAAGGCTACACTCTACTCAACCGGAGCAGTTAGATGAATCTCTATTTATGGCACTCTGTGAAATTTTGGAGAACTAGAGCTCAGTTGTTTGGCACGCGACCACACTGCCTACATCTGGCTCTAATTAATCCATTGCTTACATCTGGCTCTAATTAGTCCACGGTTGTGTTCAGCCAAATGACCTCTGCCAGGAACACTCAGAATGAGGTTCTGAGTTATTGCAACATAGCAGCGATTCACTGCTTTCAAGGCTTCTTAGGAAGAATTCCGGAATCTTGCTGCCGGCAGGCCTCCGGCTGTTCCGGGTGAACATCTCCTTGTAAATCCCCCGTGGTTTCTTGTACACCCGTGAAGTTTGGCCAGGGTACGCAGTTTGCATTGCTGCACAATTGAGATTGCATAGCTCTGCGGTGCTTGCAAACATTCAGGCTTGGCAGCCAGATAGGCTGGTCCCCGTAGGACACTGCCAGCGGATTGGTTGTATCTGCTTCTCCTTTCTCTCAACTGAGTGCTACTGATTCCAGCTTTGAAGTGTATCACTCTACTCAACGGGCGCAGTAAGTTGAACCTCTACTTATGGCACTCTGTGAAAGTTTGGAGAACTAGAGCTCAGTTGTTCAGCACGCGACCACACTGCCTACATCTTGCTCTAATTAACTCACTGCTTACATCTGGCTCTAATTAGTCCACGGTTGTGTTCAGCTGAATGACCTCTGCCAGGAACACTCAGAATGACGTTCTGAGTTATCACAACATAGGAGCGTTTCATTGCTTTCAAGGCTTCTTTGGAAGAATTCCGGAATGTTGCTGCTGGCAGGCCTCCGGCTGCTCCGGGTGAACATCTCTTTGTTAATCCCCCGTGGTTTCTTGTACACCCGTGAATTTTGGCCAGGGTACGCAGTTTGCATTGCTGTACAATTGCGCCTGCATAGCTCTGTCGGGGTTGCAAACATTCAGGCGTGGCAGCCAGATAGGCTGGTCCCCGTAGGACACTGCCAGCGGACTGGGTATATCTACTTCTCGTTCCTCTCCCCTGAGTGCTACTGATTCCAGCTTTGAAGGCTACACTCTACTCAACCGGAGCAGTAAGTTGAACCTCTATTTATGGCACTCTGTGAAAGTTTGGAGAACTAGAGCTCCGTTGTTTTGCATGCGACCCCACTGCCTACATCTGGCTCTAATTAATCCATTGTTTACATCTGGCTCTAATTAGTCCACGGTTGTGCTCAGCCGAATGACCTCTGCCGGGAACACTCAGAATGAGGTTCTGAGTTATTGCAACATAGGAGCTTTTCACTTCTTTCAAGGCTTCTTAGGAAAATTCCGGAATCTTGCTGCTGGCAGGACTCCGGCTGCTCCACGTGAACATCTCCTTGTAAATCCCCCGTGGTTTCTTGTACACCTGTAAATGTTGGCGTGGGTACACAGTTTGAATTGCTGCACAATTGCGCCTGCATAGCTCTGCCGTGGTTGCAAACATTCAGGCGTGGCAGCCTGATAGGCTGGTCCCGGTTGTACCCTGACCGCGGAGTGGGTATATCTGCTTCTCGTTCCTCTCACCTGAGTGCTACTGATTCCAGCTTTGAAGGCTACACTCTACTCAACCCGAGCAGTAAGTTGAACCTCTATTTATGGCACTCTTTGAAAGTTTGGAGAACTAGAGCTCAGTTATTTGGCACGCGACCCCACTGCCTACATTTGGCTCTAATTAACCCATTGCTTACATCTGGCTCTAATTAGTCCACGGTTGTGTTCAGCCGAATGACCTCTGCCGGGAACACTCAGAATGAGGTTCTGAGTTATTGCAACATAGGAGCGTTTCACTGCTTTGTAGGCTTCTTAGGAAGAATTCCGGAATCTTGATGCCGGCAGGCCCCCGGCTGTTCCGGGTGAACATGTCCTTGTGAATCCCCCGTGGTTTCTTGTACATCCGTGAAGTTTAGCCAGGGTACGAAGTTTGCATTGCTGCACAATTGCGCCTGCATAGCTCAGCCGCGGTTGCAAACATTCAGGCGTGGCAGCCAGATAGGCTGGTCCCGGTTGGACCCTGACCGCGGAGTGGGTATATCTGCTTCTCATTCCTCTCACATGAGTGCTACTGATTCCAGCCTTGAAGGCTACACTCTACTCAACCCGAGCATTAAGTTGAACCTCTATTTATGGCACTCTGTGAAAGTTTGGAGAACTAGAGCTCAGTTGTTTGGCACGCGACCCCACTGCCTACATCTGGCTCTAATTAATCCATTGCTTACATCTGGCTCTAATTAGTCCATGGTTGTGTCAGCCGAATGACCTCTGCCGGGAACACTCAGAATGAGGTTCTGAGTTATCCCAACAAAAGAGTGTTTCACTGCTTTCAAGGCTTCTTAGGAAGAATTCCGGAATCTTGCTGCCGGCAGGCCTCTGGCTGTTCTGGGTGAACATCTCCTTGTAAATCCCCCGTGGTTTCTTGTACACCCGTGAACTTTGGCCAGGGTACGCAGTTTGCATTGCTGCACAATTGCGCCTGCATAGCTCTGCCGCGGTTGCAAATATTCAGGCGTGGCAACCAGATAGGCAGGTCCCGGTTGGACCCTGACCGCCGAGTGGGTATATCTGCTTCTCGTTCCTCTCACCTGAGTGCTACTGATTCCAGCTTTGAAGGCTACACTATACTCAACCGGAGCAGTAAGTTGAACCTCTATTTATGGCAATCTGTGAAAGTTTGGAGAACTAGAGCTCAGTTGTTTGCCACGCGACCACTTTCCATCCGGCACTATGGACGGCACTGCTTACATGTGTCTCTAATTAGTCCACGGTTGTGTTCAGCCAAATGACCTCTGCCGGGAACACTCAGAATGAGGTTCTGAGTTATTGCAACATAGCAGCGATTCACTGCTTTCAAGCCTTCTTAGGAAGAATTCCGGAACCTTGGTGCCGGCAGGCCTCCGGCTGCTCCGGGTGAACATCTCCTTGAAATCCCCCGTGGTTTCTTATACACCGGTGAAGTTTGGCCAGGGTACGCAGTTTGCATTGCTGCACAATTGCACCTGCATAGCTCTGCCGCGGTTGCAAACATTCAGGCGTGGCAGCCAGATAGGCTGGTCCCGGTTGGACACTGCCAGCGGACTGGGTATATCTGCTTCTCGTTCCTCTCACCTGAGTGCTACTGATTCCAGGTTTGAAGGCTACACTCTACTCAACCGGAGCAGTAAGTTGAACCTCTATTTATGGCACTCTGTGAAAGTTTGGAGAACTAGAGCTCAGTTGTTTGGCACGCGACCCCACTGCCTACATCTGGCTCTAATTAATCCATTGCTTACATCTGGCTCTAATAAGTCCACGGTTGTGTTCAGCCAAATGACCTCTGCCGGGAACACTCAGAATGAGGTTCTCAGTTATTGCAACATAGCAGCGATTCACTGCTTTCAAGGCTTCTTAGGAAGAATTCCGGAATGTTGCTGCCGGCAGGCCTCCGACTGTTCCGGGTGAACATCTCCTTGTAAATCCCCCGTGGTTTCTTGTACACCTGTGAAGTTTGGCCGGGGTACGCAGTTTGCATTGCTGCACAATTGAGCCTGCATAGCTCTGCGGTACTTGCAAACATTCAGGCTTGGCAGCCACATAGGCTGGTCCCCGTAGGACACTGCCAGCGGACTGGTTGTATCTGCTTCTCGTTTCTCTCACCTGAGTGCTACTGGTTCCAGCATTGAAGTGTATCACTCTACTCAACGGGAGCAGTAAGTTGAACCTCTACTTATGGCACTCTATGAAAGTTTGGAGAACTAGAGCTCAGTTGTTTGGCACGCGACCACTCTGCCTACATCTTGCTCTAATTAACTCACTGCTTACATCTGGCTCTAGTTAGTCCACGGTTGTGTTCAGCCGAATGACCTCTGCCGGGAACACTCAGAATGAGGTTCTGAGTTATCACAATATAGGAGCGTTTCATTGCTTTCAAGGCTTCTTTGGAAGAATTCCGGAATCTTGCTGCTGGCAGGTCTCCGGCTGCTCCGGGTGAACATCTCCTTGTAAATCCCCCGTGGTTTCTTGTACACCCGTGAAGTTTGGCCAGGGTACGCAGTTTGCATTGCTGTAAATTGCCCCTGCATAGCTCTGCCGAGGTTGCAAACATTCAGGCGTGGCAGCCAGATAGGCTGGTCCCCGTAGGACACTGCCAGCGGACTGGGTATATCTGCTTCTCGTTCCTCTCACCTGAGTGCTACTGATTCCAGCTTTGAAGGCTACAGTCTACTCAACCGGAGCAGTAAGTTGAACCTCTATTTATAGCACTCTGTGAATGTTTGGAGAACTAAAGCTCAGTTGTTTGGCATGTGACCCCACTGTCTACATCTGGGTCTAATTAATCCATTGCTTACATCTGGCTCTAATTAGTCCAAGGTTGTATTCAGCCGAATAACCTCTGTCGGGAACACTCAGAATGAGGTTCTGAGTTATTTCAACATAGGAGCGTTTCACTGCTTTCAAGGCTTCTTAGGAAGAATTCGGGAATCTTGCTGCCGGCAGGCCCCCGGCTGTTCCGGGTGAACATGTCCTTGTAAATCCCCCGTGGTTTCTTGTACATCCGTGAAGTTTAGCCAGGGTATGAAGTTTGCATTGCTGCACAATTGCTCCTGCATAGCTCAGCCGTGGTTGCAAACATTAAGGCGTGGCAGCCAGATAGGCTGATCCCGGTTGGACCCTGACCGCGGAGTGGGTATATCTGCTTCTCGTTCCTCTCACCTGAGTGCTACTGATTCCAGCTTTGAAGGCTACACTCTACTCAACCGGAGCAGATAGATGAAACTCTATTTATGGCACTCTGTGAAAGTTTGGAGAACTAGAGCTCAGTTGTTTGGCACGTGACTCCACTGCCTACATCTGGCTCTAATTAACTCACTGCCTACATCTGCCTCTAATAAGTCCACGGTTGTGTTCAGCCAAATGACCTCTGCCAGGAACACTCAGAATGAGGTTCTGAGTTATCGCAACATAGGACCATTTCATTGCTTTCAAGGCTTCTTTGGAAGAATTCCGGAACCTTGCTGCTGGCAGGCCTCCGGCTGCTCCGGGTGAACATCTCCTTGTAAATCCCCCGTGGGTTCTTGTACACCCGTGAAGTTTGGCCAGGGTACGCAGTTTGCATTGCTGCACAATTGCGCCTTCATAGCTCTGCCGCGGTTGGAAACATTCAGGCGTGGCAGCCAGATAGGCTGGTCCCCGTAGGACACTGCCAGCGGACTGGGTATATCTGCTTCTCGTTCCTCTCACCTGAGTGCTACTGATTCCAGCTTTGAAGTGTAGCACTCTACTCAACCGGAGCAGTAAGTTGAACCTCTACTTATGGCACTCTGTGAAAGTTTGGAGAACTAGAGCTCAGTTGTTTTTCACGCGACCACACTGCCTACATCTGGCTCAAATTAACTCACTGCTTACATCTGGGTCTAATTAGTTCACGGTTGTGTTTAGCCGAATGACCTCTGCCAGGAACACTCAGAATGAGGTTCTGAGTATTTGCAACATAGGAGCGTTTCACTGCTTTCAAGGCTTCTTAGGAAGAATTCCGGAATCTTGCTGCCGGCTCACTCCAGCTGCTCCGGGTGAACATCTCCTTGTAAATCCCCCGTGGTTTCCTGTACACCCGTAAACTTTGGCCAGGGTACGCAGTTTGCATTGTTGCACGGTTGCGCCTGCATAGCTCTGCCGCGGTTGCAAACATTCAGGCGTGGCAGCCAGATAGGCTGGTCCCCGTAGGACACTGCCAGCGGACTGGGTATATCTCCTTCTCGTTCCTCTCACCTGAGTGCTACTGATTCCAGCTTTGAAGGCTAAACTCTACTCAACCGGAGCAGTAAGTTGAACCTCTATTTATGGCACTCTGTGAAAGTTTGGAGAACTAGAGCTCAGTTGTTTGGCACTCGACCCCACTGCCTACATCTGGCTCTAATTAATCCATTGTTTACATCTGGCTCTAATTAGTCCATGGTTGTGTTCAGCCGAATGACCTCTGCCGGGAACACTCAAAATGAGGTTCTGTGTTATCTCAACATAGGACCGTTTCACTGCTTTCAAGGCTTCTTAGGAAGAATTCCGGAATCTTGCTGCCGGTAGGCTTCCGGCTGTTCCGGGTGAACATCTCCTTGTAAATCCCCCGTGGTTTCTTGTACACCCGTGAGTTTGGCCAGGGTACGCAGTTTGAAGTGCTGCACTATTGGGCCTGCATTGCTCTGCCGTAGTTGCAAACATTCAGGCGTGGCAGCCAGATAGGCTGGGCCCCATAGTACACTGCCAGCGGACTGGGTATATCTGCTTCTCGTTCCTCTCACCTGAGTGTTAATGATTCCAGCTTTGAAGTGTAGCACTCTACTCAACGGGCGCAATAAGTTGAACCTCTACTTATGGCACTCTGTGAAAGTTTGGAGAACTAGAGCTCAGTTGTTTTTCACGCGACCACACTGCCTACATCTGGCTCTAATTAACTCACTGCTTACATCTGGCTCTAATAAGTCCACGGTTGTGTTCAGCCAAATGACCTCTGCCAGGAACACTCAGAATGAGATTCTGAGTTATCGCAACATAGGACCGTTTCATTGCTTTCAAGGCTTCTTAGGAAGAATTTCGGAATCTTGCTGCTGGCAGGCCTCCGGCTGCTTCGGGTGAACATCTCCTTGTAAATCCCCCGTGGTTTCTTGTACACCCGTAAACTTTGGCCAGGGTACGCAGTTTGCATTGCTGCACAATTGCGCCTGCATAGCTCTGCCGCGGTTGCAAACATTCAGGCGTGGCAGCCAGATAGGCTGGTCCCCGTAGGACACTGCCAGCGGACTGGGTATATCTGCTTCTCGTTCCTCTCACCTGAGTGCTATTGATTCAAGCTTTGAAGGCTACACTCTACTCATCCGGAGCAGTTAGTTGAACCTCTATTTATGGCACTCTGTGAAAGTTTGGAGAACTAGAGCTCAGTTGTTTGGCACTCGACCCCACTGCCTACATCTGGCTCTAATTAATCCTTTGCTTACATCTGGCTCTAATTATTCCACGGTTGTGTTCAGCTGAATGACCTCTGCCGGGAACACTCAGAATGAGGTTCTGAGTTATTGCAACATAGCAGCGATTCACTGCTTTCAAGCCTTCTTAGGAAGAATTCCGGAATCTTGCTGCCGGCAGGCCTCCGGCTATTCCGGGTGAACATCTCCTTGTCAATCCCCCGTGGTTTCTTGTACACCCGTGAACTTTGGCCAGGGTATGCAGTTTGCATTGCTGCACAATTGAGCCTGCATAGCTCTGCGGTGCTTGCAAACATTCAGGCTTGGCAGCCAGATAGGCTAGTCCCCGTAGGACACTGCCAGCGGACTGGTTGTATCTGCTTCTCGTTTCTCTCACCTGAGTGCTACTGGTTCCAGCATTGAAGTGTATCACTCTACTCAACGGGAGCAGTAAGTTGAACCTCTACTTATGGCACTCTGTGAAAGTTTGGAGAACTAGAGCTCAGTTGTTTGGCACGCGACCACACTGCCTACATCTTGCTCTAATTAACTCACTGCTTACATGTGGCTCTAATTAGTCCACGGTTGTGTTCAGCCGAATGACCTCTGCCGGGAACACTCAGAATGAGGTTCTGAGTTATCACAATATAGGAACGTTTCATTGCTTTCATGGCTTCTTTGGAAGAATTCCGGAATCTTGCTGCTGGCAGGTCTCCGGCTGCTCTGGGTGAACATCTCCTTGTAAATCCCCCGTGGTTTCTTGTACACCCGTGAAGTTTGGCCAGGGTACGCAGTTTGCATTGCTGTAGAATTGCGCCTGCATAGCTCTGCCGCGGATGCAAACATTCAGGCGTGGCAGCCAGATAGGATGGTCCCCGTAGGACACTGCCAGCGGACTGGGTATATCTGCTTCTCGTTCCTCTCACCTGAGTGCTACTGATTCCAGCTTTGAAGGCTACACTCTACTCAATGGGAGCAGTAAGATGAACCTCTACTTATGGCACTCTGTGAAAATTTGGAGAACTAGATCTCAGTTGTTTGGCACTCGACCCCACTGCCTACATCTGGCTCTAATTAATCCATTGCTTACATCTGGCTCTAATTAGTCCAAGGTTGTATTCAGCCGAATAACCTCTGTCGGGAACACTCAGAATGAGGTTCTGAGTTATTTCAACATAGGAGCGTTTCACTGCTTTCAAGGCTTCTTAGGAAGAATTCCGGAATCTTGATGCCGGCAGGCCCCCGGCTGTTCCGGGTGAACATGTCCTTGTAAATCCCCCGTGGTTTCTTGTACATCCGTGAAGTTTAGCCAGGGTATGAAGTTTGCATTGCTGCACAATTGCGCCTGCATAGCTCAGCCGTGGTTGCAAACATTAAGGCGTGGCAGCCAGATAGGCTGATCCCGGTTGGACCCTGACCGCGGAGTGGGTATATCTGCGGTGCTTGCAAACATTCAGGCTTGGCAGCCAGATAGGCTAGTCCCCGTAGGACACTGCCAGCGGACTGGTTGTATCTGCTTCTCGTTTCTCTCACCTGAGTGCTACTGATTCCAGCTTTGAAGGCTACACTCTACTCAACCGGAGCAGATAGATGAAACTCTATTTATGGCACTCTGTGAAAGTTTGGAGAACTAGAGCTCAGTTGTTTGGCACGGGACCACACTGCCTACATCTGGCTCTAATTAACTCACTGCTTACATCTGGCTCTAATAAGTCCATGGTTGTGTTCAGCCAAATGACCTCTGCCAGGAACACTCAGAATGAGGATCTGAGTTATCGCAACATAGGACCGTTTCATTGCTTTCAAGGCTTCTTAGGAAGAATTTCGGAATCTTGCTGCTGGCAGGCCTCCGGCTGCTCCGGGTGAACATCTCCTTGTAAATCCCCCGTGGTTTCTTGTACACCCGTGAAGTTTGGCCAGGGTACGCAGTTTGCATTGCTGCACAATTGCGCCTGCATAGCTCTGCCGCGGTTGCAAACATTCAGGTGTGGCAGCCAGATAGGCTGGTCCCGGGTGGACCCTGACCGCCGAGTGGGTATATCTGCTTCTCGTTCCTCTCACCTGAGTGCTACTGATTCCAGCTTTGAAGGCTACACTCTACTCAACCGGAGCAGTAAGTTGAACCTCTAATTATGGCAATCTGTGAAAGTTTGGAGAATTAGAGCTCAGTTGTTTGCCACGCGACCACTGTCCATCCAGCACTATGGACGGCACTGCTTCCATCTGTCTCTAATTAGTCCACGGTTGTGTTCATCCAAATGACCTCTGCCAGGAACACTCAGAATGAGGTTCTGAGTTAATCGCAACATAGGAGCGTTTCATTGCTTTCAAGGCTTCTTAGGAAGAATTCCGGAATCTTGCTGCTGGCAGGCTTCCGGCTGCTCCGGGTGAACATCTCTTTGTAAATCCCCCGTGGTTTCTTGTACACCCGTGAATTTTGGCCAGGGTACGCAGTTTGCATTGCTGTACAATTGCGCCTGCATAGCTCTGCCGGGGTTGCAAAAATTCAGGCGTGGCAGCCAGATAGGCTGGTCCCCGTAGGACACTGCCAGCGGACTGGGTATATCTGCTTCTCGTTCCTCTCACCTGAGGGCTACTGATTCCAGCTTTGAAGGCTACACTCTACTCAACGGGAGCAGTAAGTTGAACCTCTATTTATGGCACTCTGTGAAAGTTTGGAGAACTAGAGCTCCGTTGTTTGGCATGCGACCCCACTGCCTACATCTGGCTCTAATTAATCCATTGTTTACATCTGGCTCTAATTAGTCCACGGTTGTGCTCAGCCGAATGACCTCTGCCGGGAACACTCAGAATGAGGTTCTGAGTTATTGCAACATAGGAGCTTTTCACTGCTTTCAAGGCTTCTTAGGAAGAATTCCGGAATCTTGCTGCTGGCAGGCCTCCGGCAGCTCCGGGTGAACATCTCATTGTAAATCCCCCATGGTTTCTTGTAAACCCGTAAACTTTGGCCAGGATACGCAGTTTGCATTGCTGCACAATTGTGCCTGCATAGCTCTGCCGTGGTTGCAAACATTCAGGCGTGGCTGCCAGATAGGCTGGTCCCCGTAGGACACTGCCAGCAGACTGGGTATATCTGCTTCATGTTCCTCTCACCTGAGTGCTACTGATTCCAGCTTTGAAGTGTAGCACTCTACTCAATGGGAGCAGTAAGTTGAACCTCTACTAATGGCACTCTGTGAAAGTTTGGAGAACTAGAGCTCAGTTGTTTGGCACGCAACCACACTGCCTACATCAGGCTCTAATTAACTCACTGCTTACATTTCGCTCTAATTAGTCCAGGGTTGTGTTCAGCCGAATGACCTCTGCCGGGAACACTCAGAATGTGGTTTTGAGTTATCGTAACATAGCAGCGTTTCATTGCTTTCAAGGCTTCTTAGGAAGAATTCCGGAATCTTGATGCCGGCAAGCCTCCGGATGCTCAGGGTTAACATCTTGTAAATCCCCCGTGGTTTCTTGTACACCTGTGAAGTTTGGCCAGCGTATGCAGTTTGCATTGCTTCACATTTGCGCCTGCATAGCTCTGCTGCGTTTGCCAACATTCAGGCGTGTCAGCCAGATAGGTTGGTCCCGGTTGGACCCTGACTGTGGAGTGGGTATATCTGCTTCTCGTTCCTCTCACCTGAGTGCTACTGTTTCCAGCTTCGAATGCTATACTCTACTCAACCGGAGCAGTAAGTTGAACCTCTATTTATGGCACTCTGTGAAAGTTTGGAGAACTAGAGCTCAGTTGTTTGCAACACGACCACTGTCCATCCGGCATTATGGACGGCACTGCTTACATCTGTCTCTAATTACTCCACGGTTGTGTTCAGCCGAATGACCTCTGCCAGAAACACTCAGAATAAGGTTCTGAGTTATTGCAACATAGGAGCGTTTCACTGCTTTCAAGGATTCTTAGAAAGAATTTCGAAATCATGCTGCCGGCAGGCCTCCGGGTGTTCCGGGTGAACATCTCCTTGTAAATCCCCCGTGGTTTCTTGTACACCCGTGAAGTTTGGCCAGGGTACGCAGTTTGCATTGCTGCACAATTGCGCCTGCATAGCTCTGCCGCGGTTGCAAACATTCAGGCGTGGCAGCCAGATAGCATGGTCCCCGTAGGGCACTGCCAGCGGACTTGGAATATCTTCTTCCCCTACTTCACACCTGAGTGCTACTGATTCCTGCTTTGAAGGCTACACTCTACTCAACCGGAGCAGTAAGTTGAACCTGTACTTATGGCATTCTGCAAAAGTTTGGAGAACTAGAGCTCAGTTGTTTGGCACGCGACCCCACTGACTACATCTGGCTCTAATTAATCCATTGCTTACATCTGGCTCTAATTAGTCCACGGTTGTGTTCAGCCGAATGACCTCTGCCGGGAACACTCAGAATGAGGTTCTGAGTTATTGCAACATAGCAGTGATTCACTGATTTCAAGGCTTCTTAGGAAGAATTCCGGAATCTTCCTGCCGGCAGGCATCTGGTTGTTCCGGGTGAACATCTACTTGTAAATCCCCCGTGGTTTCTTGTACACCCGTAAACTTTGGCCAGGGTACGCAGTTTCCATTGCTGCACAATTGCACCTGCATAGCTCTGCCGCGGTTGCAAACATTCAGGCGTGGCAGCCAGATAGGCTGTTCCCCGTAGGACACTGCCAGCAGCCTGAGTATATCTGCTTCTCGTTCCTCTCACCTGAGTCCTAGTGATTCCAGCTTTGAAGGATACACTCTACTCACCGGGAGCAGTAAGTTGAACCTCTACTTATGGCACTCTGTGAAAGTTTGGAGAAGTAGAGCTCAGTTGTTTGGCACGCGACCACATTGCCTACATCTGGCTCTAATTAACTCACTGCTTACATCCGGCTGTAATTAGAATCTTGCTGCTGGCAAGCCTCCGGCTGCTCCGGGTGAACATCTCCTTGTAAATCCCCCGTGGTTTCTTGTACACCCGTGAAGTTTGGCAGGGTACCCAGTTTCCATTTCTGCACAATTGTGCCCGCATAGCTCTGCGGCGGTTGCAAATATTCAGGCGTGGCAGCCAGATAGGCTGGTCCCCGTAGGACACTGCCAGCGGACTTGGTGTATCTTCGTCCCGTACTTCTCACTTGAGTGCTACTGATTCCAGCTTTGAAGGCTACACTCTACTTAACCGGAGCAGTAAGTTGAACCTCTATTTATGGCACTCTGTGAAAGTTTGGAGAACTAGAGCTCAGTTGTTTGGCACTTGACCCCACTGCCTAAATCTGGCTCTAATTAATCCATTGCTTACATCTGTCTCTAATTAGTCCACGGTTGTGTTCAGCCGAATGACCTCTGCCGGGAACACTCAGAATGAGTTTCTGAGTTATTGCAACATAGGATTGTTTCACTGCTTTCAAGGCTTCTTAGGAAGAATTCCGGAATCTTGCTGCCGGCAGGCCTCCGGCTCTTCCGGGTGAACATCTCCTTGTAAATCCCCCGTTGTTTCTAGTACACCCGTAAACTTTGGCCAGGGTACGCAGATTGCATTGCTGCACAATTTCGCCTGCATAGCTCTGCCGCGGTTGCAAACATTCAGGGGTGGCAGCCAGATAGGCTGGTCCCCCTAGGACACTGCCAGCCGACTTGGTATATCTTCTTCCCGTACTTCTCACCTGAGTGCTACTGATTCCAGCTTTGAAGGCTACACTCTACTCAACCGAAGCAGTAATTTGAACCTCTACTTATGGCATTCTGCAAAAGTTTGGAGAACTAGAGCTCAGTTGTTTGGCACGCGACCCCACTGCCTACATCTGGCTATAATTAATCCATTGCTTACTTCTGACTGTAATTAGTCCACGGTTGTGTTCAGCGGAATGACCTCTGCCTGGAACACTCAGAATGAGGTTCTGAGCGATTGCAACATAGGAGCGTTTCACTGCTTTCAAAGCTTCTTAGGAAGAATTCCGGAATCTTGCTGCCGGCAGGCCTCCGGCTGCTCCCGGTGAACATCTCCTTGTAAATGCCCGTGGTTTCTTGTATACCCGTAAAGTTTGTCCAGGGTACGCAGTTTGCATTGCTGCACAATTGTGCCTGCATAGCTCTGCCGCGGTTGCAAACATTCAGGCGTGGAAGCCAGATAGGCTTGTCCCAGTCGGACCCTACCGTGGAGTGGGTATATTTGCTTCTCGTTCGTCTCACCTGAGTGCTACTGATTCCAGCTTTGAAGGCTACACTCTACTCAACCGGAGCAGTAAGTTGAACCTCCATTTATGGCACTCTGTGAAAGTTTGGAGGACTAGAGCTCAGTTGTTTGGCATGCGACCCCACTGGCTACATCTGGCTCTAATTAATCCATTGCTTACATCTGGCTCTAATTAGCCCACGGTTGTGTTCAGCCGAATGACCTCTGCCGGGAACACTCAGAATGAAATTCTGAGTTATTGCAACATAGGACCTTTTCCCACTGCTTTCAAGGCTTCTTAGGAGGAATTCCGGAATCTTGCTGCCGGCAGGCCTCCGGCTGTTCCGGGTGAACATCTCCTTGTAAATCCCCCGTGGTTTTTTGTGCAGCCGTAATCTTTGGCCAGGGTATGCAGTTTGCATTGCTGTACAATTGCGCCTGCATAGCTCTGCCGCGGTTGCAAACATTCAGGCGTGGCAGACAGATAGGCTGGTCCCGGTTGGACCCATGACCGTGGAGTGGTTATATCTGCTTCTCATTACTCGCACCTGAGTGCTACTGATTCCAGCTTTGAAGGCTACACTCTACTCAACCCGAGCAGTAAGTTGAACCTCTATTTATGCCACTCTGTGAAAGTTTGGAGAACTAGAGCTCAGTTGTTTGGCACAGGACCACACTGCCTACATCTGGCTCTAATTAATCCATTGCTTACATCTGGCTCTAATTAGTCCACGGTTGTGTTCAGCCGAATGACCTCTGCCGGGAACACTCAGAATGAGGTTCTGAGTTATTGCAACATAGGAGCTTTTCACTGCTTTCAAGGTTTCTTAGGAAGAATTCCGGAATCTTGCTGCTAGCAGGACTCCGGCTGCTCCACGTGAACATCTCCTTGTAAATCCCCCGTGGTTTCTTGTACATCCGTGAAGTTTGGCCAGGGTACGCAGTTTGCATTGCTGCACAATTGCGCCTGCATAGATCTGCCGCGGTTGCAAACATTCAGGCGTGGCAGCCAGATAGGCTGGTCCCCATAGGACACTGCCAGCGGACTGGGTATATCTGCTTCTCGTTCCTCTCATCTGAGTGCTACTCATTCCCACTTTGAAGTGTAGCACTCTACTCAACGGGAGCAGTAAGTTGAACCTCTACTTATGGCACTCTGTGAAAGTTTGGAGAACTAGAGCTCAGTTGTTTGGCACGCGACCACACTGCCTACATCTGGCTCTAATTAACTCACTGCTTACATCTGGCTCCAATTAGTCCACGGTTGTGTTCAGCCGAATGACTTCTGCAGGGAACACTCAGAATGAGGTTCTGAGTTATTGCAACATAGCAGCGTTTCACTGCTTTCAAGGCTTCTTAGGAAGAATTCCGGAATCTTGCTGCTGGAAGGCCTCCGGCTGTTCCGGGTGAACATCTCCTTGTAAATCCCCTGTGGTTTCTTGTACATCCGTCAATTTGGCCAGGGTACGCAGTTTGCATTGCTGCACAATTGCGCCTGCATAGCTCTGCCACCGTTGCAAACATTCAGGCGTGGCAGCCAGATAGGCTAGTCCCCGTAGGACACTGCCAGCATACTTGGTATATCTTCTTCCCCTATTCTCTCCTGAGTGCTACTGATTCCAGCTTTGAAGGCTACACTCTACTCAACCAGAGCATTAAGTTGAACCTCTACTTATGGCATTCTGCAAAAGTTTGGAGAACTAGAGCTCCGTTGTTTTCCACGGGACCGCTGCCCATCCGGCACTATGGACGGCACTGCTTACATCTGTCTCTAATTAGTCCACGGTTGTGTTCAGCCGAATGACCTCTGCCGGGAACACTCAGAAGGAGGTTCTGAGTTATTGCAACATAGGAGCGTTTCACTGCTTTCAAGGCTTCTTAGGAAGAATTCCGGAATCTTGCTGCCGGCAGGCTTCCGGCTGTTCCGGGTGAACATCTCCTTGTAAATCCCCCGTGGTTTCTTGTACACCCGTAAACTTTGGCCAGGGTACGCAGTTTGCATTGCTGCACAATTGCACCTGCATAGCACTTCCACGGTTGCAAACATTCAGGCGTGGCAGCCAGATAGGCTGGTCCCCGTACGACACTGCCAGCAGACTGAGTATATCTGCTTCTCGTTTCTCTCACCTGAGTGCTAGTGATTCCAGCTTTGAAGGCTACACTCTACTCAACCGGAGCAGTAAGTTGAACCTCTACTTATGGCATTCTGCAAAAGTTTGGAGAACTAGAGCTCAGTTGATTGGCACGCAACCCCACTGCCTACATCTGGCTCTAATTAACTCACTGCTTACATCTGACTCTAATTAGAATCTTGCTGCTGGCAGGCCTCCGGCTGCTCCGGGTGAACATCTCCTTGTAAATCCCCCGTGGTTTCTTGTACACCCGTAAACTTTGGCCAGGGTACGCAGTTTGCATTGCTGCACAATTGCGCCTGCATAGCTCTGCCGCGGTTGCAAACATTCAGGCGTGGCAGCCAGATAGGCTGGTCCCTGTAGGACACTGCCAGCGGACTTGGTATATCTTCTGCCCGTACTTCTCACCTGAGTGCTACTGAATGCAGCTTTGAAGGTTACACTCTACTCAACCGGAGCAGTAAGTTGAACCTGTACTTATGGCATTCTGCAAAAGTTTGGAGAACTAGAGCTCAGTTGTTTGGCACGCGACCACACTGCCAACATGTGGCTCTAATTAACTCACTGTTTACATCTGTCTCTAATTAGGCCACGGTTGTGTTCAGCCTAATGACCTCTGCCGGGAACACTCAGAATGAGGTTCTGAGTTATTGCAACATAGGAGCGTTTCACTGCTTTCAAGGCTTCTTAGGAAGAATTCCGGTATATTGCTGCTGGCAGGCCTCCGGCTGTTCCGGGTGAACATCTCCTTATAAATCCCCCGTGGTTTCTTGTACACCCGTGAAGTTTGGCCAGGGTACCCAGTTTGCATTGCTGCACAATTGTGCCTGCATAGCTCTGCCGCGGTTGCAAACATTCAGGCGAGGCAGCCAGATAGGCTGGTCCCGGTTGGACCCTGACCGTGGATTGGGTATATCTGCTTTTCGTTCCTCTCACCTGAGTGCTACTGATTCCAGCTTTGAAGGCTACACTCTCCTCAACCGGAGCAGTAAGTTGAACCTCTATTTATGTCACTCTGTGAAAATTTGGCGAACTAGAGCTCAGTAGTTTGGCACGCGACCCCACTGCCTACATCTGGCTCTAATTAATCCATTGCTTACATCTGGCTCTAATTAGTCCACGGTTGTGTTTAGCCGAATGACCTCTGCCGGGAACACTCAGAATGAGGTTCTGAGTTATTGCAACATAGGAGCGTTTCACTGCTTTCAAGGCTTCTTAGGAAGAATTCGGGAATCTTGCTGCTGGCAGGACTCCGGCTGCTCCGGGTGAACATCTCCTTGTAAATCCCCCGTGGTTTCTTGTACACCCGTGAAGTTTGGCCAGGGTACTCAGTTTGCATTGCTGCACAATTGCGCCTGCATAGCTCTGCCGCGGTTGCAAACATTCAGGCGTGGCTGCCAGATAGGCTGGTCGCCGTAGGACACTGCCAGTGGACTGGGTATATCTGTTTCCCGTTCCGCTCACCTGAGTGCTACTGATTCCAGCTTTGAAGTGTAGCACTCTACTCAACGGGAGCAGTAAGTTGAACCTCTACTAATGGCACTCTGTGAAAGTTTGGAGAACTAGAACTCAGTTGTTTGGCACGCGACCACACTGCCTACGTCTGGCTCTAATTAACTCATTGCTTACATCTGGCTCTAATTAGTCCACGGTTGTGTTCAGCCGAATGACCTCTGCCGGGAACACTCAGAATGATGTTCTGAGTTATCACAACATAGGAGCGTTTCATTGCTTTCAAGGCTTCTTAGAAAGAATTCCGGAATCTTGCTGCCGGCAGGTCTCCGGCTGCTCCGGGTGAACATCTCCTTGTAAATGCCCCGTGGTTTCTTGTACACCCGTGAAGTTTGGCCAGGGTACGCAGTTTGCATTGCTGCACAATTGCGCCTGCATAGCTCTGCCGCGGTTGCAAACATTCAGGCATGGCAGCCAGATAGGCTAGTCCCTGTTGGACCGTGACCGTGGAGTGTGTATATCTGCTTTTCCTTCCTCTCACCTGAGTGCTACTGATTCCAGCTTTGAAGGCTACACTCTCCTCAACCGGAGCAATAAGTTGAACCTCTATTTATGGCACTCTGTGAAAGTTTGGAGAACTAGAACTCAGTTGTTTGCCACGCGACCACTGTCCATCCGGCAGTATGGACGGCACTGCTTACATCTGTCTCTAATTAGGCCACGCTTGTGTTCAGCCGAATGACCTCTGCCGGGAACACTGAGAATGAGGTTCTGAGTTATTGCAACATAGGAGCGTTTCACTGCTTTCAAGGCTTCTTAGGAAGAATTCTGTAATCTTGCTGCTGGCAGGCCTCCGGCTGTTCCGGGTGAACATCTCCTTGTAAATCCCCCGTGGGTTCTTGTACACCCGTAAACTTTGGCCAGGGTACACAGTTTGCATTGCTGCACAATTGCGCCTGCATAGCTCTGCCGCGGTTGCAAACATTCAGGCGTGGCAGCCAGATAGGCTGGTCCCGGTTGGACCCTGGCCGCGGAGTGGGTATATCTGCTTCTCGTTCCTCTCACATGAGTGCTACTGATTCCAGCTTTGAAGGCTACACTCTACTCAACCGGAGCAGTAAGTTTAACCTCTATTCATGGCACTCTGTGAAAGTTTGGAGAACTAGAGCTCAGTTGTTTGGCACACGACCACACTGCCTACATCTGGCTCTAATTAATCCATTGCTTACATCTTTCTCTAATTAGGCCACGGTTGTGTTCAGCCGAATGACCTCTGCCTGGAACACTCAGAATGAGGTTCTGAGTTATTGCAACGTAGGAGCGTTTCACTGCTTTCAAGGCTTCTTAGGAAGAATTCTGGAATCTTGCTGCTGGCAGGCCTCCGGCTGCTCCGGGTGAACATCTCCTTGTAAATCCCCCGTGGTTTCTTGTACACCCGTAAACTTTGGCCAGGGTACGCAGTTTGCATTGCTGCACAATTGCGCCTGCATAGCTCTGCCGCGGTTGCAAACATTCAGGCGTGGCAGCCAGATAGGCTGGTCCCCGTAGGACACTGCCAGCGGACTGGGTATATCTGCTTCCCGTTCCTTTCACCTGAGTGCTACTGATTCCAGCTTTGAAGTGTAGCACTCTACTCAACGGGAGCAGTAAGTTGAACCTCTACTTATGGCACTCTGTGAAAGTTTGGAGAACTAGAGCTCAGTTGTTTGACACGCGACCACACTGCCAACATGTGGATCTAATTAACTCACTGTTTACATCTGGCTCTAATTAGTCCACGGGTTGTGTTCAGCCTAATGACCTCTGCCGGGAACACTCAGAATGAGGTTCTGAGTTATTGCAACATAGGAGCTTTTCACTGCTTTCAAGGCTTCTTAGGAAGAATTCCGGAATCTTGCTACCGGCAGCCCTCCGGCTGCTCGGGGTGAACATCTCCTTGTAAATCCCCCGTGGTTTCTTGTACACCAGTAAACTTTGGCCAGGGTACCCAGTTTGCATTGCTGCATAATTGAGCCTGCATAGCTCTGCCGCGGTTGCAAACATTCAGGCGTGGCAGCCAGATAGGCTGGTCCCCGTAGGACACTGCCAGCGGACTGGGTATATCTTCTGCCCGTACTTCTCACTTGAGTGCTACTGATTGCAGCTTTGAAGGTTACACTCTACTCAACCGGAGCAGTAAGTTGAACCTGTACTTATGGCACTCTGTTGAAGTTTGGAGAACTAGAACTCAGTTGTTTGTCACGCGACCACTGTCCCTCCGGCAGTATGGACCGCACTGCTTACATCTGTCTCTATTTAGGCCACGGTTGTGTTCAGCCGAATGACCTCTGCCGGGAACACTCAGAATGAGGTTCTGAGTTATCGCAACATAGGAGCGTTTCATTGTTCAAGGCTTCTTAGGACGAATTCCAGAATCTTGCTGCTGGCATGCCTCCGGCTGTTCCGGGTGAACATCTCCTTGTAAATCCCCCGTGATTTCTTGTTCACCCGTGAAGTTTGGCCATGGTACACAGTTTGCATTGCTGCACAATTGCGCCTGCATAGCTCTGCCGCGGTTGCAAACATTCAGGCGTGGCAGCCAGATAGGCTGGTCCCCGTAGGACACTGCCATGGGACTGGGTATATCTGCTTCCCGTTCCTCTCACCTGAGTGCTACCCATTCCAGCTTTGAAGGTTACACTCTCCTCAACAGGAGCAGTAAGTAGAAACTTTATTTATGGCACTCTGTGAAAGTTTGGCGAACTAGAGCTCAGTTGTTTGGCACGCGACCACACTGCCTACATCTGGCTCTAATTAATCCATTGCTTACATCTGGCTGTAATTAGTGCACGGTTGTGTTCAGCCGAATGACCTCTGCCGGGAACACTCAGAATGAGGTTCTGAGTTATCTCAACATAGGACCGTTTCACTGCTTTCAAGGCTTCCTAGGAAGAATTCCGGAATCTTGCTGCGGGCAGGCCTTCGGTTGTTCCGGGTGACCATCTCCTTGTAAATCCCCCGTGGTTTCTTGTACACCCGTGAAGTTTGGCCAGGGTACGTAGTTTGCATTGCTGCACAATTGCGCCTGCATAGCTCTGCCGCGGTTGCAAACATTCAGGCGTGGCAACCAGATAGGCTGGTCCCCGTAGGACACTGCCAGCGGACTGGGTATATCTGCTTCTCGTTCCTCTCACCTGAGTGCTACTGATTCCAGCTTTGAAGTGTAGCACTCTACTCAACGGGAGCAGTAAGTTGAACCTCTACTTATGGCACTCTGTGAAGGTTTGGAGAACAAGAGCTCAGTTGTTTGGCACGCAACCACACTGCCTACATCTATCTCTAATTAACTCACTGCTTACATCTGGCTATAATTAGTCCACGGTTGTTTTCAGCCAAATGACCTCTGCCGGGAACACTCAGAATGAGGTTCTGAGTTAATGCAACATAGGAGCCTTTCACTGCTTTCAAGGCTTCTTAGGAAGAATTCCGGATTCTTGCTGCCGGCAGGCCTCCGGCTGTTCCAGGTGAACATCTCCTTGTAAATCCCCCGTGGTTTCTTGTACACCCGTGAAGTTTGGCCAGGGTACACAGTTTGCATTGCTGCACAATTGCGCCTGCATAGCTCTGCTGCGGTTGCAAACATTCAGGCGTGGCAGCCAGATAGGCTGGTCCCCATAGGACACTGCCAGCAGACTGGGTATAACTGCTTCTCGTTCCTCTCACCTGAGTGCTTCTGATTCCAGCTTTGAAGGCTAAACTCTACTCAACCGAAGCAGTAATGTGAACCTCTATTTATGGCACTCTGTGAAAGTTTGGAGAACTAGAGCTCAGTTGTTTGTCACGCGACCACACTGCCTACATCTGGCTCTAATTAACTCACTGCTTACATCTGGCTCTAATTAGCCCACGGTTGTGTTCAGCCGAATGACCTCTGCCGGGAACACTCAGAATGAGGTTCTGAGTTATTGCAACATAGGAGCGTTTCATTGCTTTCAAGGCTTCTTAGGAAGAATTCCGGAATCTTGCTGCTGGCAGGCCTCCGGCTGTTCCGGGTGAACATCTCCTTGTAAATCCCCTGTGGTTTCTTGTATACCGGTGAAGTTTGGCCAGGGTACGCAGTTTGCATTGCTGCACAATTGTGCCTGTATAGCTCTGCTGCGGTTGCAAACATTCAGGCGTGGCAACCAGATAGGCTGGTCCCCGAAGGACACTGCCAGCGGACTGGGTATATCTGCTTCTCGTTCCTCTCACCTGAGTGCTACTGATTGCAGCTTTGAAGGCTACACTCTACTCAACCGGAGCAGTAAGTTGAAACTCTACTTATGGCACTCTGTGAAAGTTTGGAGAACTAGAGCTCAGTTGTTTGGCACGCGACCACACTGCCTACATCTGGCTCTAATTAACTCCCTGTTTACATTTGTCTCTACTCCACGGTTGTGTTCAGCCGATTGACCTCTGCCGGGAACACTCATAATGAGGTTCTGACTTACGGCAACATAGGAGCGTTTCACTGCTTTCAAGGCTTCTTAGGAAGAATTCCGGAATCTTGCTGCCGGCAGGCCTCCAGCTGTTCCGGGTGAACATCTTCTTGTCAATCCCCCGTGGTTTCTTGTACACCAGTGAAGTTTGGCCAGGGTACGCAGTTAGCATTGCTGCACAATTGCGCCTGGATAGCTCTGCCACGGTTGCAAACATTCAGGCGTGGCAGCCAGATAGGCTGGTCCCGGTTGGACCCTGGCCGCGGAGTGGGTATATCTGCTTCTCGTTCCTCTCACCTGAGTGCTACTGATTCCAGCTTTGAAGGCTACACTCTACTCAACCGGAGCTGTAAGTTGAACCTCTATTTATGGCAATCTGTGAAAGTTTGGAGAACTAGAGCTCAGTTGTTTGGCACGCGACCCCACTGCCTACATCTGGCTCTAATTAATCCATTGCTTACATCTGGCTCTAATTAGTCCATGGTTGTGTTCAGCCGAATGACCTTGCCGGGAACACTCAGAATGAGGTTCTGAGTTATTGCAACATAGGAGCGTTTCACTGCATTCAAGGCTTCTTAGGAAGAATTCTGGAATCTTTCTTCCAGCAGGCCTTCGGTTGTTCCGGGTGATCATCTCCTTGTAAATCGCCCATGGTTTCTTGTACACCCGTGAAGTTAGGCCAGGGTACGTAGTTTGCATTGCTGCACAATTGCGCCTGCATAGCTCAGCCACGTTTGCAAACATTCAGGCGTGGCAGCCAGATAGGCTGGTTCCCGTAGGACACTGCCATCTGACTGGGTATATGTGCTTCTGGTTCCTCTCACCTGAGTGCTACTGATTCCAGCTTTGAAGTGTAGCACTCTACTCAACGGGAGCAGTAAGTTGAACCTCTACTTATGGCACTCTGTGAAAGTTTGGAGAACTAGAGCTTAGTTGTTTGGCACGCGACCACACTGCCAACATGTGGCTCTAATTAACACACTGTTTACATCTGGCTCTAATTAGTCCACGGTTGTGTTCAGCCTAATGACCTCTGCCGGGAACACTCAGAATGAGGTTCTGAGTTATTGCAACATAGGAGCGTTTCACTGCTTTCAAGGCTTCTTAGGAAGAATTCCGGAATCTTGCTGCCGGCAGGCCTCCGGCTGTTCCGGGTGAACATCTCCTTGTAAATCCCCCGAGCTTTCTTGTACACCCGTGAAGTTTGGCCAGGGTACGCAGTTTGCATTGCTGCACAATTGCGCCTGTATAGCTCTGCTGCGGTTGCAAACATTCAGGCGTGGCAGCCAGATAGGCTGGTCCCCGAAGGACACTGCCAGCGGAATGGGTATATCTGCTTCTCGTTCCTCTCACCTGAGTGCTACTGATTCCAGATTTGAAGGCTACACGCTACTCAACCAGAGCAGTAAGTTGAACCTCTACTTGTGGCACTCTGTAAAAGTCTGGACAACTAGAACTCAGTTGTTTGGCACGCGACCACACTGCCTACATCTGGCTCTGATTAATCCATTGCTTACATCTGGCTCTAATTAGTCCACGGTTGTGTTCAGCCGAATGACCTCTGCCGGGAACACTCAGAATGAGGTTCTGAGTTATCTCAACATAGGAGCTTTTCACTGCTTTCAAGGCTACTTAGGAAGAATTCTGGAATCTTGCTGCCGGCAGGCCTTCGGTTGTTCTGGGTGACCATCTCATTGTAAATCCCCCGTGGTTTCTTGTACACCCGTGCAGTTTGGCCAGGGTATGCAGTTTACATTGCTGCACAATTGCGCCTGCATAGCTCCGCCGCTGTTGCAAGCATTCAGGCGTGGCAGCCAGATAGGCTGGTCCCCGTAGGACACTGCCATCCGACTGGGTATATCTGCTTCTCATTCCTCTCACCTGAGTGCTACTTATTCCAGCTTTGAAATATAGGACTGTACTCAACGGGAGCAGTAAGTTGCACCTCTACTTATGGCACTCTGTGAAAGTTTGGAGAACTAGAGCTCAGTTGTTTGGCACGCGACCACACTGCCTACATCTGGCTCTAATTAACTCACTGCTTGCATCTGGCTATAATTAGTCCATGGTTGTTTTCAGCCGAATGACCTCTGCCGGGAACACTCAGAATGAGGTTCTGAGTTAATGCAACATAGGAGCGTTTCACTGTTTTCAAGGCTTCTTAGGAAGAATTCCGGAATCTTGCTGCCGGCAGGCCTCCGGCTTTTCCAGGTGAACATCTCCTTGTAAATCCCCCGTGGTTTCTTGTACACCCGTGAAGTTTGGCCAGGGTACGCAGTTTGCATTACTGCACTATTGCGCCTGGATAGCTCAGCCGCTGTTGCAAGCATTCAGGCGTGGCAGCCAGATAGGCTGGTCCCCATAGGACACTGTCAGCGGACTGGGTATATCTGCTTCTCGTTCCTCTCACCTGAGTGCTACTGATTCCAGCTTTGAAGTGTAGCACTCTACTCAACGGGAGCAGTAAGTTGAACTTCTACTTATGGCACTCTGTGAAAGTTTGGAGAACTGGAGCTCAGTTGTTTGGCACGTGACCACACTGCCTACATCTGGCTCTAATTAATTCACTGCTTACATATGGGTCTAATTAGTTCACGGTTGTGTTTAGCCGAATGACCTCTGCCGGGAACACTCAGAATGAGGTTCTGAGTTATTGCAACATAGGAGCCTTTCACTGCTTTCAAGGCTTCTTAGGAAGAATTTCGGAATCTTGTTGCTGGCAGGCCTCCGGCTGCTCCGGGTGAACATCTCCTTGTAAATCCCCCGTGGTTCCTTGTACAACTGGGAAGTTTGGCCATGGTACGCAGTTTGTATTGCTGCACAATTGCGCCTGCATAGCTCTGCCGCGGTTGCAAACATTCAGGCGTGGCAGCCAGATAGGTTGGTCCCTGTAGACACTGCCCGCGGACTGGGTATATCTGCTTCTCGTTCCTCTCACCTGAGTACTACTGATTCCAGCCTTGAAGGCTACACTCTAATCAACCGGAGCAGTAAGTTGAACCTCTATTTATGGCACTCTGTGAAAGTTTGGAGAACTAGAGCTCAGTTGTTTGGCACGCGACCACACTGCCTACATCTGGCTCTAATTAATCCATTGTTTACATCTGGCTCTAATTACTCCACGGTTGTGTTCAGCCGAATGACCTCTGCCGGGAACACTCAGAATGAGGTTCTGAGTTATTGCAACATAGGAGCGTTTCACTGCTTTCAAGGCTTCTTAGGAAGAATTCCAGAATCTTGCTGCCGGCAGGCTTCCGGCTGTTCTGGGTGAACATCTCCTTGTAAATCCCCCGTGGTTTCTTGTACACCCGTGGAGTTTGGCCAGGGTACGCAGTTTGCATTGCTGCACAATTGTGCCTGCATAGCTCTGCCGCGGTTGGAAACATTCAGGTGTGGCAGCCAGATAGGCTGGTCCCCGTAGAACACTGCCAGAGGACTGCGTATATCAGCTCATCGTTCCTCTCACCAGAGTGCTACTGATTCCAGCTTTGTAGTGTAGCACTCTACTCAATGGGAGCAGTAAGTTGAATCTGTACTTATGGCACTCTGTGAAAGTTTGGAGAACTAGAGCTCAGTTGTTTGGCACGCGACGACACTGCCTACATCTGGCTCTAATTACCTTACTGCTTACATCTGTCTCTAATTAGTCCACGGTTGTGTTCAGCCGAATGACCTCTGCCGGGAACACTCAGAATGAGGTTCTGAGTTATCGCAACATAGGAGCGTTTCATTGCTTTCAAGGCTTCTTAGGAAGAATTCCGGAATCTTGCTGCTGGCAGGCCTCCGGCTGTTCCGGGTGAACATCTCCTTGTAAATCCCCCGTGGTTTCTTGTACACCCCTGAAGTTTGGCCAGGGTACGTAGTTTGCATTGCTGCACATTTGCGCCTGCATAGCTCAGCCGCCGTTGCAAACATTCAGGCGTGGCATCCAGATAGGCTGGTCCCCGTAGGACACTACCAGCTGACTGGGTATATCTGCTTCTCGTTCCTCTCACCTGAGTGCTACTGATTCCAGCTTTGAACTGTAGCACTCTACTCAACGGGAGCAGTAAGTTGAACCTCTACTTATGGCACTCTGTGAAAGTTTGGGGAACTAGAGCTTAGTTGTTTGGCACGCGACCACACTGCCAACATGTGGCTCTAATTAACTCACTGTATACATCTGGCTCTAATTAGTCCACGGTTGTGTTCAGCCTAATGACCTCTGCCGGGAACACTCAGAATGAGGTTCTGAGTTATTGCAACATAGGAGTGTTTCACTGCTTTCAAGGCTTCTTAGGAAGAATTCCGGAATCTTGCTACCGGCAGGCCTCCGGCTGTTCCGGGTGAACATCTCCTTGTAAATCCCCCGTGGTTTCTTGTACACCCGTGAAGTTTGGCCAGGGTACGCAGTATGCATTGCTGCAAATTTGCGCCTGTATAGCTCTGCTGCGGTTGCAAACATTCAGGGGTGGCATCCAGATAGGCTGGTCCATGTAGGACACTGCCAGCGGACTGGGTATATCTGCTTGTCTTTCCTCTCACCTGAGTGCTACTGATTCCAGCTTTGAAGGCTACACTCTACTCAACCAGAGCAGTAAGTTGAACCTCTACTTATGGCACTCTGTGAAAGTTTGGAGAACTAGAGCTCAGTTGTTTGGCACGCGACCACACTGCCTACATCTGGCTCTAATTAATCCATTGCTTACATCTGGCTCTAATTAGTCCACGGTTGTGTTCAGCCGAATGACCTCTGCCGGGAACACTCAGAATGAGGTTCTGAGTTATCGCAACATAGGAGCGTTGCACTGCTTTCAAGGCTTCTTAGGAAGAATTCCGGAATCTTTCTCCCGGCAGGCCTCCGGCTGTTCCAGGTGAACATCTCCTTGTCAATCCCCCGTGGTTTCTTGTACACCCGTGAAGTTTGGCCAGGGTTCGCAGATTGCATTGCTGCACAATTGCGCCTTCATAGCTCTGCCCCGGTTGTAAACATTCAGGCGTGGCAGCCAGATAGGCTGGTCCCCGTAGAACATTGCCAGCGGACTGGGTATATCTGCTTCTCGTTCCTCTCACCTGAGTGCTACTGATTCCAGCTTTGAAGTGTAGCACTCTACTCAACGGGAGCAGTAAGTTGAACTTCTACTTATGGCACTCTGTGAAAGTTTGGAGAACTAGAGCTCAGTTGTTTGGCAGGTGACCACACTGCCTACATCTGGCTCTAATTAACTCACTGCTTACATCTGGGTCTAATTAGTTCACGATTGTGTTTAGCCGAATGACCTCTGCTGGGAACACTCAGAATGAGGTTCTGAGTTATTGCAACATAGGAGCGTTTCACTGCTTTCAAGACTTCTTAGGAAGAATTCCGGAATCTTGCTGCCGGCAGGACTCCGGCTGCTCCGGGTGAACATCTCCTTGTAAATCCCCCGTGGTTTCTTGTACACCCGTGAGTTTGGCCAGGGTACGCAGTTTGAATTGCTGCACAATTGGGCCTGCATAGCTCTGCCGCGGTTGCAAGCATTCAGGCGTGGCAGCCAGATGGGCTGGGCCCCATAGTACACTGCCAGCGGACTGGGTATATCTGCTTCTCGTTCCTTTCACCTGAGTGTTACTGATTCCAGCTTTGAAGTGTAGCACTCTATTCAACGGGCTCAGTAAGTTGAACCTCTACTTATGGCACTCTGTGAAAGTTTGGAGAACTAGAGCTCAGTTGTTTGTCACGCGACCACACTGCCTACATCTGGCTCTAATTAACTCACTGCTTACATCTGGCTCTAATAAGTCCAGGGTTGTGTTCAGCCAAATGACCTCTGCCGGGAACACTCAGAATGAGGTTCTGAGTTATCGCAACATAGGAACGTTTCATTGCTTTCAATGCTTCTTAGGAAGAATTTCGGAATCTTGTTGCTGGCAGGCCTCCTTCTGCTCCAGGTGAACATCTCCTTGTAAAGCCCCCGTGGTTCCTTGTACACCCGGGAAGATTGGCCATGGTACCCAGTTTGCATTGCTGCACAATTGCGCCTGCATAGCTCTGCCGCTGTTGCAAACATTCAGGCGTGGCAGCCAGATAGGCTGGTCCCCGTAGGACACTGCCAGCGGACTGGGTATATCTGCATCTCGTTCCTCTCACCTGAGTGCTACTGATTCCAGCTTTGAAGGCTACACTCTACTCAACCCGAGCAGTAAGTTGAACCTCTATTTATGGCACTCTGTGAAAGTTTGGAGAACTAGAGCTCAGTTGTTTTGCACGCGACCACACTGCCTACATCTTGCTCTAATTAATCCATTGCTTACATCTGGCTCTAATTAGTCCACGGTTGTGTTCAGCCGAATGACCTCTGCCGGGAACACTCAGAATGAGGTTCTGAGTTATCGCAATATAGGATCGTTTCACTGCTTTCAAGGTTTCTTAGGAAGAATTCCGGAATCTTGTTGCTGGCAGGCCTCCGGCTCTTCCGGGTGAACATCTTCTTGTAAATCCCCCGGGGTTTCTTGTACACCCGTGAAGTTTGGCCAGGGTACGCAATTTGCATTTCTGCACAATTGCGCCTGCATAGCTCTGCCGCTGTTGCAAACATTTAGGCGTGGAAGCCAGATAGGCTGTTCCAAGTAGGACACTGCCAGCGGACTGGGTATATCTGCTTCTCGTTCCTCTCACCTGAGTGCTACTGATTCCAGCTTTGAAGTGTAGCACTCTACTCAACGGGAGCAGTAAGTTGAACCTCTACTTATGGGACTCTGTGAAAGTTTGGAGAACTAGAGCTCAGTTGTTTGGCAGACGACCACACTGCCTACATCGGGCTCTAATTAACTCACTGCTTACATCTGGCTCTAATTAGTCCACGGTTGGGTTCAGCCGAATAACCTCTGCCTAGAACACTCAGAAGAGGTTCTGAGTTATCGCAACATAGGAGCGGTTAATTGCTTTCAAGGCTTCTTAGGAAGAATTCTGGAATCTTGCTGCTGGCAGTCCTCCGGCTGCTCCGGGTGAACATCTCCTTGTAAATCCCCCGTGGTTTCTTGTACACCCGTGAAGTTTGGCCAGGGTACGCAGTTTGCATTGCTGCACAATTGCGCCTGCATAGCTCTGCCGCGGTTGCAAACATTCAGGCGTGGCAGCCAGATAGGCTGGTCCCGGTTGGACCCTGACCGTGCAGTGGGTATATCTGCTTCTCGTTCCTCTCACCTGAGTGCTACTGATTCCAACTTTGAAGGCTACACTCTATTCAACGGGAGCAGTAAGTTGAACCTCTATTTATGGCACTCTGTGAAAGTTTGGAGAACTAGAACTCAGTTGTTTGCCACGCGACCCCACTGCCTACATCTGGCTCTAATTAATCCATTGCTTACATCTGGCTCTAATTAGTCCACGGTTGTGTTCAGCCGAATGACCTCTGCCGGGAAAACTCAGAATAAGGTTCTGAGTTATTCCAACATAGAAGCCTTTCACTGCTTTCAAGGCTTCTTAGGAAGAATTCCGGAATCTTGCTGCCGGCAGGCCTCCGGCTGTTCCAGGTGAACATCTCCTGTTAAATCCCCCGGGGTTTCTTGTACACCCTTAAACTTTGGCCAGGGTATGCAGTTTGCATTGCTGCACAATTGCGCCTGCATAGCTCTGCCGCGGTTGCAAACATTCAGGCGTGGCAGCCACATAGGCTGGTCCATGTAGGACACTGCCAGCGGACTGGGTATATCTGCTTCTCGTTCCTCTCACCTGAGTGCTACTGATTCCAGCTTTGAAGTGTAGCACTCTACTCAACGGGAGCAGTAAGATGAAACTCTATTTATGGCACTCTGTGAAAGTTTGGAGAACTGAAGCTCAGTTGTTTGGCACGCGACCACACTGCCTACATCTTGCTCTAATTAACTCACTGCTTACATCTGGCTCTAATTAGTCCACGGTTGTGTTCAGCCGAATGACCTCTTCCGGGAACACTCAGAATGAGGTTCTGAGTTATCGCAACATAGGAGCGTTTCATTGCTTTCAAGGCTTCTTAGGAAGAATTCCGGGATCTTGCTGCTGGCTGGCCTCCAGCTGCTCCGGGTGAACATCTCCTTGTAAATCCCTCGTGGTTTCTTGTACACCCGTGAAGTTTGGCCAGGATAAGCAGTTTGCATTGCTGCACCATTGCGCCTGCATAGCACTGCCGCGATGGCAAACATTTAAGGGTGGCAGCGAGATAGGCTGGTCCCCTTAGGACACTGCCAGCGGACTGGGTATATCTGCTTCTCGTTCCTCTCACCTGAGTGCTACTGATTCCAGCTTTGAAGGCTACACTCTACTCTACCGGAGCAGTAAGTTGAACCTCTATTTATGGCACTCTGTGAAAATTTGGAGAACTAGAGCTCAGTTGTTTGGCACGCGACCCCACTGCCTACATCTGGCTCTAATTAATCCATTGCTTAAATCTGGCTCTCATTAGTCCACGGTTGTGTGCAGCCAAATGACCTCTGCCGGGAACACTCAGTAGGAGGTTCTGAGTTATCTCAACATAGGAGCGTTGCACTGCTTTCAAGGCTTCTTAGGAAGAATTCCGGAATCTTGCTGCCGGCAGGCCTCCGGCTGTTCCGGGTGAACATCTCCATGTAAATCCCCCGTGGTTTCTTGTACACCCGTGAAGTTTGGCCAGGGTACGCAGATTGCATTGCTGCACAATTGCGCCTGCATAGCTCTGCCGCGATTGCAAACATTCAGGCGTGGCAGCCAGATAGGCTGGTCCCCGTAGGACACTGCCAGTGGACTGGCTATATCTGCTTCACATTCGTCTCACCTGAGTGCTACTGATTGCAGCTTTGAAGGCTACACTCTACACAACAGGAGCAGTAAGTTGAACCTCTATTTATAGCACTCTGTGAAAATTTGGAGAACTAGAGCTCAGTTGTTTGGCACGCGACCACACAGCCTACATCTGGCTGTAATTAACTCACTGCTTACATCTGGCTCTAATTAGTCCATGGTTGTGTTCAGCCGAATGACCTCTGCCGGGAACACTCAGAATGAGGTTCTGAGTTAATGCAACATAGGAGCGTTTCACTGCTTTCAAGGCTTCTTAGGAAGAATTCCGGAATCTTGCTGCCGGCAGGCCTCCGGCTGTTCCAGGTGAACATCTCCTTGTAAATCCCCCGTGGTTTCTTGTACACCCGTGAAGTTTGGCCAGGGTACGCAGTTTGCATTGCTGCACAATTGTGCCTGCATAGCTCTGCCGCGGTTGCAAGCATTCAGGCGTGGCAGCCAGATAGGCTGGTCCCCATAGGACACTGTCAGCGGACTGGGTATATCTGCTTCTCATTCCTCTCACCTGAGTGCTACTGATTCCAGCTTTGAAGTGTAGCACTCTACTCAACGGGAGCAGTAAGTTGAACTTCTACTTATGGCACTCTGTGAAAGTTTGGAGAACTAGAGCTCAGTTGTTTGGCACGTGACCACACTGCCTACATCTGGCTCTAATTAATTCACTGCTTACATCTGGGTCTAATTAGTTCACGGTTGTGTTTAGCCGAATGACCTCTGCCGGGAACACTCAGAATGAGGTTCTGAGTTATTGCAACATAGGAGCGTTTCACTGCTTTCAAGGCTTCTTAGGAAGAATTTCGGAATCTTGCTGCTGGCAGGCCTCCGGCTGCTCCGGGTGACCATCTCCTTGTAAATCCCCCGTGGTTCCTTGTACAACCGGGAAGTTTGGCCATGGTACGCAGTTTGTATTGCTGCACAATTGCGCCTGCATAGCTCTGCCGCGGTTGCAAACATTCAGGCGTGGCAGCCAGATAGGCTGGTCCCCGAAGGACACTGCCAGCGGACTGGGTATATCTGCTTCTCGTTCCTCTCACCTGAGTACTACTGATTCCAGCCTTGAAGGCTACACTCTAATCAACCAGAGCAGTAAGTTGAACCTCTATTTATGGCACTCTGTGAAAGTTTGGAGAACTAGAGCTCAGTTGTTTGGCACGCGACCACACTGTCTACATCTGGCTCTAATTAATCCATTGTTTACATCTGGCTCTAATTACTCCACGGTTGTGTTCAGCCGAATGACCTCTGCCGGGAACACTCAGAATGAGGTTCTGAGTTATTGCAACATAGGAGCGTTTCACTGCTTTCAAGGCTTCTTAGGAAGAATTCCAGAATCTTGCTGCCGGCAGGCTTCCGGCTGTTCTGGGTGAACATCTCCTTGTAAATCCCCCGTGGTTTCTTGTACACCCGTGGAGTTTGGCCAGGGTACGCAGTTTGCATTGCTGCACAATTGTGCCTGCATAGCTCTGCCGCGGTTGGAAACATTCAGGTGTGGCAGCCAGATAGGCTGGTCCCCGTAGTACACTGCCAGAGGACTGCGTATATCAGCTCATCGTTCCTCTCACCAGAGTGCTACTGATTCCAGCTTTGTAGTGTAGCACTCTACTCAATGGGAGCAGTAAGTTGAATCTGTACTTATGGCACTCTGTGAAAGTTTGGAGAACTAGAGCTCAGTTGTTTGGCACGCGACGACACTGCCTACATCTGGCTCTAATTACCTTACTGCTTACATCTGTCTCTAATTAGTCCACGGTTGTGTTCAGCCGAATGACCTCTGCCGGGAACACTCAGAATGAGGTTCTGAGTTATCGCAACATAGGAGCGTTTCATTGCTTTCAAGGCTTCTTAGGAAGAATTCCGGAATCTTGCTGCTGGCAGGCCTCCGGCTGTTCCGGGTGAACATCTCCTTGTAAATCCCCCGTGGTTTCTTGTACACCCCTGAAGTTTGGCCAGGGTACGTAGTTTGCATTGCTGCACAATTGCGCCTGCATAGCTCTGCCGCGATTGCAAACATTCAGGCGTGGCAGCCAGATAGGCTGGTCCCCGTAGGACACTGCCAGTGGACTGGCTATATCTGCTTCACATTCGTCTCACCTGAGTGCTACTGATTGCAGCTTTGAAGGCTACACTCTACACAACAGGAGCAGTAAGTTGAACCTCTATTTATAGCACTCTGTGAAAATTTGGAGAACTAGAGCTCAGTTGTTTGGCACGCGACCACACAGCCTACATCTGGCTGTAATTAACTCACTGCTTACATCTGGCTCTAATTAGTCCACGGTTGTGTTCAGCCGAATGACCTCTGCCGGGAACACTCAGAATGAGGTTCTGAGTTATCGCAACATAGGATCGTTTCATTGCTTTCAAGGCTTCTTAGGAAGAATTCCGGAATCCTGCTGCTTGCAAGCCTCCGGCTGCTCCGGGTGAACATCTCCTTGTAAATCCCCCGTGGTTTCTTGTACACCCGTGAAGTTTGACGGTGGTACGCAGTTTGCATTGCTGCACAATTGCACCTTCATAGCTATGCCGCGGTTTCAAACATTCAGGCGTGGCAGCCAGATAGGCTGGTCCCTGTAGGACACTACCAGCGGACGTGGTATATCTTCTTCCCGTACTTCTCACCTGAGTGCTACTGATTCCAGCTTTGAAGTCTTCACTCTACTCAACTGGAGCAGTAAGTTGAACCTCTTTTTGTGGCACTCTGTGAAAGTTTGGAGAACTAGAGCTCAGTTGTTTGGCATGCAACCCCAATGCCTACATCAGGCTCTAATTAATCCATTGCTTACATCTGGCTCTAATTAGTACACGGTTGTGTTCAGCCGAATGACCTCTGCTGGGAACACTCAGAATGAGGTTCTGAGTTATTGCAACATAGGAGCGTTTCACTGCTTTCAAGGCTACTTTGCAAGAATTCCGGAATCTTGCTGCTGGCAGGCCTCCGGCTGCTCCGGGTGAACATCTCCTTGTAAATCCCCCGTGGTTTCTTGTACACCGGTAAACTTTGGCCAGGGTATGCAGTTTTCATTGCTGCACAATTGTGCCTGCATAGTTCTGCCGTGGTAGCAAACATTCAGGCGTGGCAGCCAGATAGGCTGGTCCCCGTAGGACACTGCCAGCGTACTGGGTATATCTGCTTCTCGTTCCTCTCACCTGAGTGCTACTGATTCCAGCTTTGAAGTGTAGCACTCTACTCAACGGGAGCAGTAAGTTGAACCTGTACTTATGGCACTCTGTGAAAATTTGGTGACCTGGAGCTCAATTGTTTGGCACGAGACCACACTGCCTACATCTGGCTCTAATTAACTCACTGCTTACATATCGCTCTAATTAGTGCGCGGTTTTGTTAAGTAGGATGATCTCTGCCGGGAGCACTCAGAATGAGGTTCTGAGTTATCGCAACATAGGAGCGTTTCATTGCTTTCAAGCCTTCTTAGGAAGAATTCCGGAATCTTGCTGCTGGCAGGCCTCCGGCTCCTTCGGGAAAAAACATCTCCTTGGAAATCCCCCGTGGTTTCTTGTACACCCGTGAAGTTTGGCCAGGGTACGCAGTTTGCATTGCTGCACAATTTCGCCTCCATAGCTCTGCCGCGGTTGCAAACATTCAGGCATGGCGGCCAGATAGGCTCGTCCCCGTAGGACACTGCCAGCGGACTGGGTATATCTGCTTCTCGTTCCTCTCACCTGAGTGCTACTGATTCCAGCTTTGGAGGCTACACTCTACTCAACCAGAGCAGTAAGTTGAACCTCTATGTATAGCACTCTGTGAAAGTTTGGAGAACTAGAGCTCAGTTGTTTGGCACACGACCACACTGCCTACATCTGGCTCTAATTAACTCACTGTATACATCCTGCTCTAATTACTCCACGGTTGTGTTCAGCCGAATGACCTCTGCCGGGAAGACTCAGAATGAGGTTCTGAGTTATTGCAACATAGGAGCGTTTCATTGCTTTCAAGGCTTCTTAGGAAGAATTCCGGAATCTTGCTGCTGGCAGGCCTCCGGCTGCTCCGTGTGAACATCTCATTGTAAATCCCCCGTGGTTTCTTGTACAACCGTGAAGTTTGGCCAGGGTATGCAGTTTGCATTGCTGCACAATTGCGCCTGCATAGCTCTGCCGCCGTTGCAAACCTTCAGGCGTGGCAGCCAGATAGGCTGGTCCCTGTAGGACACTGACAGTGGACTGGGTATATCTGCTTCTCGATCCTCTCATCTGAGTGCTACTGATTCCAGCTTTGAAGGCTACAATCTACTCAACCGGAGCAGTAAGTTGAACCTCCATTTATGGCACTCTGTGAAAGGTTGGAGAACTAGAGCTTAGTTTTTTGCCACGCGACCACTCTCCATCCCACACTATGGACGACACTGCTTACATCTGTCTCTATTTAGTCCACGGTTGTGTTCAGCCGAATGACCTCTGCCGGGAACACTCAGAATGAGGTTCTGAGTTATTGCAACATAGGAGCGTTTCGCTGCTTTCAAGGCTTGTTAGAAAGAATTCTGCAATCTTGCTGCTGGCAGGCCTCCGGCTGTTCCGGGTGAACATCTCCTTGTAAATCCCCCGTGGTTTCTTGTACACCCGTGGAGTTTGGCCAGGGTACGCAGTTTGCATTGCTGCACAATTGCACCTGCATAGCTCTTCCGCGGTTGCAAACATTCAGACACGGGAGCCAGATAGGCTGGTCCCCGTAGGACATTGCCAGCGGACTGGGTATATCTGCTTCTCGTTCCTCTCACCTGAGTGCTACTGATTACAGGTTTGAAGGCTACACTCTACTCAACCGGAGCAGTAAGCTGAACCTCTATTTATGGCACTCTGTGAAAGTTTGGAGAACTAGAGCTCAGTTTTTTGGCACGCGACTCCACTGGGTACATCTGGCTCTAATTAACTCACTGCTTACATCTGGCTCTAATTAGTCCACGGTTGTGTTCAGCTGAATGACCTCTGCCGGTAACACTCAGAATGAGGTTCTGAGTTATTGCAACATAGGAGCGTTTCATTGCTTTCAAGGCTTCTTAGGAAGAATTCCGGAATCTTGCTGCTGGCAGGCCTCCGGCTGCTCCGGGTGAACATCTCCTTGTAAATCCCCCGTGGTTTCTTATACAACCGTGAACTTTGGCCAGGGCACGCAGTTTGCATTGCTGCACAATTGCGCCTGCATAGCTCTGCCGCGGTTGCAAACATTCAGGCATGGCAACCAGATAGGCTGGTCCCTTTAGGACACTGACAGTGGACTGGGTATATCTGCTTCTCGTTCCTCTCATCTGAGTGCTACTGATTCCAGGTTTGAAGGCTACACTCTACTCAACCGGAGCAGCAAGTTGAACCTCCATTTATGGCACTCTGTGAAAGTTTGGAGAACTAGAGCTTAGTTGTTTGCCACGCGACCACTCTCCATCCCGCACTATGGACGGCACTGCTTACATCTGTCTCTAATTATTCCACGGTTGTGTTCAGCCGAATGACCTCTGCCGGGAACACTCAGAATGAGGTTCTGAGTTATCCCAACATAGGAGCGTTTCATTGCTTTCAAGGCTTCTTAGGAAGAATTCCGGAATCTTGCTGCTGGCAGGCCTCCGGCTGCTCCGGGTGAACATCTCCTTGTAAATCCCCCGTGGTTATTTGTACAACCGTGAAGTTTGGCCAGGGTACGCAGTTTGCATTGCTGCACAATTGCGCCTGCATAGCTCTGCCGAGTTTGCAAACGTTCAGGCATGGCAGCCAGATAGGCTGGTCTCCGTAGGACACTACCAGCGGGCTGGGTATATCTGCTTCTCGTTCCTCTCACCTGAGTGCTACTGATTCCAGCTTTGAAGTGTAGCACTCTACTCAATGGGAGAAGTAAGTTGAATCTCTACTTATGGCACTCTGTGAAAGTTTGGAGAACTAGAGCTCAGGTGTTTGGCACGCGACCACACTAACAACATCTGGCTCTAATTAACTCACTGCTTACATCTGGCTCTAATTAGTCCACCGTTGTGTTCAGCAGAATGACCTCTGCCGGGAACACTCAGAATGAGGTTCTGAGTTATTGCAGCATACGAGTGTTTCACTGCTTTCAAGGCTTCTTAGGAAGGATTTCGGAATCTTGCTGCCGGCAGGCCTCCGGCTGTTCCGGGTGAACATCTCCTTGTAAATCCCCCGTGGTTTCTTGTACACCCGTGAAGTTTGGCCAGGGTACGCAGTTTGCATTGCTGCACAATTGTGCCTGCATAGCTCTGCCGCGGTTGCAAACATTCAGGCGTGGCAGCCTGATAGGCTGGTCCCGGTTGGACCCTGACCGTGGAGTGGGAATATCTGCTTCTCGTTCCTCTCACCTGAGTGCTACTGATTCCAGCTTTGAAAGCTACACTCTACTCAACCGGAGCAGTAAGGTGAACCTCTATTTATGGCACTCTGTGAAAGTTTGGAGAACTAGAGCTCAGTTGTTTGGCACGCGACCCCACTGCCTACATCAGGCTCTAATTAATACATTGCTTACATCTTTCTCTAATTAGTCCACGGTTGTGTTCAGCCGAATGACCTCTGCCGGGAACACTCAGAATGAGGTTCTGAGTTATTGCAACATAGGAGCGTTTCACTGCTTTCAAGGCTTCTTAGCAAGAATTCCGGAATCTTGCTGCCGGCAGGACTCCGGCTACTACGGGTAAACATCTCCTTGTAAATCCCCCCCGGTTTCTTGTACACAAGTAATCTTTGGCCAGGGTACACAGTTTGCATTGCTGCACAATTGCGCCTGCATAGCTCTGCCGCGGTTTCAAACATTCAGGCGTGGCAGCCAGATAGGCTGGTCCCGGTTGGACCCTGACCGTGTAGTGGGTATATCTGCTTCTCGTTCCTCTCACCTGAGTGCTACTGATTCCAGCTTTGAAGGATACACTCTACTCAACCAGAGCAGTAAGGTGTACCTCTATTTATGGCACTATGTGAAAGTTTGGAGAACTAGAGCTCAGTTGTTTGGCACGGGACCACTCTCCATCCGGCACTATGGACGGCACTGCTTACATCTGTCTCTAATTAGTCCACGGTTGTGTTCAGATGAATGACCTCTGCTGGGAACACTCAGAATGAGGTTCTGAGTTATTGCAACATAGGAGCGTTTCACTGCTTTCAAGGTTCCTTAGGAAGAATTCCGGAATATTGCTGCCCGCAGGACCCCAGCTGCTCCGGGTGAACATCTCCTTGTAAATCCCCCGTGGTTTCTTGTACACCCGTAAACTTTAGTCAGGGTACGCAGTTTGCATTGCTGCACAATTGCGCCTGCAGAGCTCTGCCGCGGTTGCAAACATTCAGGGGTGGCAGCCAGATAGGCTGGTCCCCGTAGGACACTGCCAGCGGACTGGGTATACCTGCTTCTGGTTCCTCTCACCTGGGTGCTAGAGATTCCAGTTTTGAAGTGTAGCACTCTACTCAATGGGAGCAGTAAGTTGAACCTCTACTTATGGCACTCTGTGAAAGTTTGGAGAACTAGAGCTCAGTTGTATGGCACGTGACCACATTGCCTACATCTGGCTCTAATTAATTCACTGCTTACATCTGGCTCTAATTAGTCCACGGTTTTGTTCAGCCGAATGACCTCTGCCGGGAACACTCAGAATGAGGTTCTGAGTTATTGCAACATAGGAGCGTTTCACTGCTTTCAAGGCTTCTTAGGAAGAATTCCGGAATCTTCATGCCGGCAGGACTCCGGCTGCTCCAAGTGAACATCTCCTTGTAAATCCACCATGGTTTCTTGTACACCCATAAACTTTGGCCAGGGTACGCAGTTTGCATTGCTTCACAATTGCTCCTGCATAGCTCTGCCGCGGTGGCAAACATTCAAGCGTGGCTGCCAGATAGGCTGGTCCCGGTTGGACCTGATCTTGGAGTGGTATATCTGCTTCTCGTTCCTCTCACCTGAGTGCTACTGATTCCAGCTTTGAAGTGTAGCACTCTACTCAACGGGAGCAGTAACTTGAACCTCTATTTATGGCACTTTGTGAAAGTTTGGGGAACTAGAGCTCAGTTGTTTGGAACGCGACCCCCCTGCCTATATCTGGCTCTAATTAATCCATTGGTTACATCTGGCTCTAATTAGTCCACGGTTGTGTTCAGCCGAATGACCTCTGCCGGGAACACTCAGAATGAGGTTCTGAGTTATTGCAACATAGGAGCGTTTCATTGCTTTCAAGGCTTCTTAGGAAGAATTCCGGAATCTTGCTGCCGGCAGGCCTCCGGCTGCTCCGGGTGAACATCTCCTTGTAAATCCCCCGTGGTTTCTTGTACACCTGTGAAGTTAGGCCAGGGTACGCAGTTTGCATTGCTGCACAATTGCGCCTGCATAGCTCTGCCGCGGTTGCAAACATTCAGGCGTTGCAGCCAGATAGGCTGGTCCCCGTAAGACACTGCCAGCGGACTGGGTATATCTGCTTCTGGTTCCTCTCACCTGAGTGCTACTGATTCCAGCTTTGTAGTGTAGCACTCTACTCAATGGGAGAAGTAAGTTGAACCTCTACTTATGGCACTCTGTGAAAGTTTGGAGAACTAGAGCTCAGTTGTTTTCCACGCGACCATACTGCCTACATCTGGCTCTAATTAACTCACTGCTTACATCTGGCTCTAATTAGTCCACGGTTGTGTTCAGCCGAATGACCTCTGCCGGGAACACTCAGAATGAGGTTCTGAGTTATCGCAACATAGGATCGTTTCACTGCTTTCAAGGCTTCTTAGGAAGAATTCCGGAAACTTGCTGCTGGCAGGCCTCCGTCTGCTCCGGGTGAACTACTCCTTGTAAATCCCCTGTGGTTTTTTGTACACCCGTGAAATTTGTCCAGGGTACGCAGTTTACATTGCTGCACAATTGCGCCTGCATGGCTCTGCCACGGTTGCAAACATTCAGGCGTGGCAGCCAGATAGGCTGGTCCCCGTAGGACACTGCCAGCGGACTTGGTATATCTTCTTCCCTTACTTCTCACCTGAATGCTACTGATTCCAGCTTAGAAGGCTACCCTCTACTCAACCGGAGCAGTAAGTTGAACCTCAACTTATGGCATTCTGCAAAAGTTTGGAGAACTAGAGCTCAGTTGTTTGGCACGCGACCCCACAGCCTATATCTGGCTCTAATTAATCCATTGCTTACATCTGGCTCTAATTAGTCCACGGTTGTGTTCAGCCGAATGACCTGTGCCGGGAACACTCAGAATGAGGTTCTGAGTTATCGCAACATAGGAGTGTTTCAATGCTTTCAAGGATTCTTAGGAAGAATTCTGGAATCTTGCTGCTGGCAGGCCTCCGGCTGTTCCGGGTGAACATGTCCTTGTAAATCCCCCGTGGTTTCTTGTACACCCATGAAGTTTGGCCAGGGTACGCAGTTTGCATTGCTGCACAATTGCTCCTGCATAGCTCTGCCGCGGTTGCAAACATTCAGGCGTGGCAGCCAGATAGGCAGGTCCCGGTTAGACCCTGACCGTGCAGTGGGTATATCTGCTTCTCGTTCCTCTCACCTGAGTGCTACTGATTCCAGCTTTGAAAGCTACACTCTACTCAACCGGAGCAGTAAGTTGAACCTCCATTTATGGCACTCTGTGAAAATTTGGAGAACTAGAGCTCAGTTGTTTGGCACGCGACCCCACTGCCAACATCTGGCTCTAATTAATCCATTGCTTACATCTGGCTCTAATTAGTCCACGGTTGTGTTCAGCCGAATGACCTCTGCCGGGAACACTCAGAATGAGGTTCTGAGTTATTGCAACATAGGAGCGTTTCACTGCTTTCAAGTCTTCTTAGGAAGAATTCCGGAATCTTGCTGCTGGCAGGCCTCCGGCTGTTCCGGGTGAACATCTTGAAAATCCCCCGTGGTTTATTGTACACCCGTGAAGTTTGGCCAGGGTACGCAGTTTGCATTGCTGCACAATTGCACCTGCATAGCTCTGCCGCGGTTGCAAACATTCAGGCGTGGCAGCCAGATAGGCTGGTCCCTTTTGGACCCTGACCGTGGAGTGGGTATATCTGCTTCTCGTTCCTCTCACCTGAGTGCTACTGATTCCAGCTTTGAAGGCTACACTCTACTTAACCGGAGCAGTAAGTTGAACCTCTATTTATGGCACTCTGTGAAAGTTTGGAGAACTAGAGCTCAGTTGTTTGCCACGGGACCACTGTCCATCCGGCACTATGGATGGCACTGCTTACATCTGTCTCCAATTAGTCCACGGTTGTGTTCAGCCGAATGACCTCTGCCGGGAACAATCAGAATGAGGTTCTGAGTTATGGCCACATAGGAACGTTTCACTGCTTTCAAGGACTCTTAGGAAGAATTCCGGAATCTTGCAGCCAGCAGGCCTCCGGCTGTTCTGGGTGAACATCTCCTTGTAAATCCCCCGTGGTTTCTTGTGCACCCCTGAAGTTTGGCCAGGGCACGCAGTTTTCTTTGCTGCACAATTGCGCCTGCATAGCTCTGCCGTGGTTGCAAACATTCAGGCGTGGCAGCCAGATAGGCTGGTCCCGGTTGGACCCTGACCGTGGAGTGGGTATATCTGCTTCTCGTTCCTCTCACCTGAGTGCTACTGATTCAAGATTTGAAGGCTACAGCACTATGGACGACACTGCTTACATCTGTCTCCAATTAGTCCACGGTTGTGTTCAGCCGAATGATCTCTGCTGGGAACACTCAGAATGAGGTTCTAAGTTATTGCAACATAGGAGCGTTTCACTGCTTTCAAGGCTACTTTGGAAGAATTCCGGAATCTTGCTGTGGGCAGGACTCCAGCTCCTCCAGGTGAACATCTCCTTGTAAATCCCCCGTGGTTTCTTGTACACCGGTAATCATTGGCGAGGGTACACAGTTTGCATTGTTGCACAATTGCGCCTGCATAGCTCTGCCGCGGTAGCAAACATTCAGGCGTGGCAGCCAGATAGGCTGGTCCCCGTAGGACACTGTCAGTGGACTTGTATATCTTATTCCCATACTTCTCACCTGAGTGCTACTGATTCCAGCTTTGAAGGCTACACTCTACTCAACCGGAGCAGTAAGTTGAACCTCTACTTCTGAAATTCTGCAAAAGTTTGGAGAACTAGAGCTCAGTTGTTTGGCACGCGACCACACTGCCTACATCTGGCTCTAATTAATCCATTGCTTACATCTGGCTCTAATTAGTCCACGGTTGTGTACAGCCGAATGACCTCTGCCGGGATCACTCAGAATGAGGTTCTGAGTTATTGCATCATAGGAGCGTTTCACTGCTTTCAAGGCTTCTTAGGAAGAATTCCGGAATCTTGCTGCCGGCAGGACTCCGCCTGCTCCAAGTGAACATCTCCTTGTAAATCCCCCGTGGTTTCTTGTACATCGTGAAGTTTGCCCAGGGTACTCAGTTTGCATTGCTGCACAATTGTGCCTGCATAGCTCTTCCGTGGTTGCAAACATTCAGGCGTGGCAGCCAGATAGGCTGGTCCCGGTTGGACCTTGACCGTGGAGTGGGTACATCTGCTTCTCGTTCCTCTCACCTGAGTGCTACTGATTCCAGCTTTGAAGGATACACTCTACTCAACCAGAGCAGTAAGTTGAACCCCTATTTATGGCACTCTGTGAAAGTTTGGAGAACTAGAGCTCAGTTGTTTGGCACGCGACCCCACTGACTACATCTGGCTCTAATTAATCCATTGCTTACATCTGGCTCTAATTAGTCCACGGTTGTGTTCAGCCGAATGACCTCTGCCGGGAACACTCAGAATGAGGTTCTGAGTTATTGCAACATAGGAGCGTTTCACTGCTTTCAAGGCTTCTTAGGAAGAATTCCGGAATCTTGCTGCCGGCAGGCCTCCAGCTCTTCCGGGTGAACATCTTGTAAATCCCCCGTGGTTTCTTGTACACCCGTGAAGTTTGGCCTGGGGACGCAGTTTGCATTGCTGCACAATTGCGCCTGCATAGCTCTGCCGCGGTTGCAAACATTCAGGCGTGGCAGCCAGATAGGCTGGTCCCTGTAGGACACTGCCAGCAGACTGTGTATATCTGCTTCTCGTTCCTCTCACCTGAGTGCTACTGATTCCAGCTTTGAAGTGTAGCACTCTACTCAACGGGAGCAGTAAGTAGAACCTCTATGTATGGCACTCTCTATAAGTTTGGAGAACTAGAGCTCAGTTGTTTGGCACGCGACCACAATGCCTACATCTGGCTCTAATTAACTCACTGCTTACATCTGGCTCTAATTAGTCCACGGTTGTGTTCAGCCGAATGACCTCTGCCGGGAACACTCAGAATGAGGTTCTGAGTTATTGCAACATAGGAGCGTTTCACTGCTTTCAAGGATTCTTAGGAAGAATTCCGGAATCTTGCTGCCGGCAGGACTCCGGCTGTTCTGGGTGAACATCTCCTTGTAAATCCCCTGTGGTTTCTTGTACACCCGTGAAGTTTGGCCAGGGTACGCAGTTTGCATTGCTGCACAATTGTGCCTGCATAGCTCTGCCGCGGTTGCAAATATTCAGGCGTGGCATCCAGATAGGTTGGTCCCAGTTGGACCCTGACCGTGGAGTGGGTATATCTGCTTCTCGTTCCTCTCACCTGAGTGCTACTGATTGCAGCTGTGAAGGCTACACTCTACTCAACCGGAGCAGTAAGTTGAACCTCTATTTATGGCACTCTGTGAATGTTTGGAGAACTAGAGCTCAGTTGTTTTCCATGGGACCACTGTCCATCCAGCACTATGGACGACACTGCTTACAACTGTCTCCAATTAGTCCACGGTTGTGTTCGGCCGAATGACCTCTGCTGGGAACACTCAGAATGAGGTTCTGAGTTATTGCAACATAGGAGCGTTTCACTGCTTTCAAGGCTACTTTGGAAGAATTCCGGAATCTTGCTGTGGGCAGTACTCCGGCTGCTCCGGGTGAACATCTCTTTGTAAATCCTCCGTGGTTTCTTGTACACCCGTAAATTTTAGCCAGGGTACGCAGTTTGCATTGTTGCATAATTGCGCCTGCATAGCTCTGCCACGGTAGCAAACATTCAGGCGTGGCAGCCAGATAGGCTGGTCCCCGTAGGACACTGTCAGTGGACTTGTATATCTTATTCCCATACTTCTCACCTGAGTGCTACTGATTCCAGCTTTGAAGGCTACACTCTACTCAGCCGGAGCAGTAAGTTGAACCTCTACTTTTGACATTCTGCAAAAGTATGGAGAACTAGAGCTGAGTTGTTTGGCACACGACCCCACTGCCTACATCTGGCTCTAATTAATCCATTGTTTACATCTGGCTCTCATTAGTCCACGGTTGTGTTCAGCCGAATGACCTCTGTCGGGAACACTCAGAATGAGGTTCTGAGTTATTGCAACATAGGAGCGTTTCACTGCTTTCAAGGCTTCTTAGGAAGAATTCCGGAAACTTGCTGCGGCAGGCCTCTGGCTGCTCCGGGTGAACATCTTGTAAATCCCCCGTGGTTTCTTGTACACCTGTGAAGGTTGGCCAGGGTATGCAGTTTGCATTGCTGCACAATTGCGCCTGCATAGCTCTGCCGCGGTTGCAAATATTCAGGCGTGGCAGCCAGATAGGCTGGTCCACGTAGGACACTGCCAGCGGATTGGGTATATCTGCTTCTCGTTCCTCTTACCTGAGTGCTACTGATTCCAGCATTGAAGGCTACACTCTACTCAACCGGAGCAGTAAGTTGAACCTCTATTTATGGCACTCTGTGAAAGTTTGGAGAACTAGAGCTCAGTTGTTTGGCACGCGACCCCACTGCCTACATCTGGCTCTAATTAATCCATTGCTTACATCTGGCTCTAATTAGTCCACGGATGTGTTCAGCCGAATGACCTCTGCCGGGAACACTCAGAATGAGGTTTTTGAGTTATTGCAACATAGGAGCGTTTCACTGCTTTCAAGGCTTCTTAGGAAGAATTCTGGAACCTTGATGCTGGCAGGCCTCCGGCCGTTCCGGGTGAACATCTCCTTGTAAATCCCCCGTGGTTTCTTGTACACCCGTTAACTTTGGCCAGGGTACGCAGTTTGCATTGCTGCACAATTGCACCTGCATAGCTCTGCCGCGGTTGCAAACATTCAGGCGTGGCAGCCAGATAGGCTGGTCCCTGTAGGACCCTGTCCGTGGAGTGGGTATATCTGCTTCTCGTTCCTCTCCCTTGAGTGTTACTGATTCTAGCTCTGAAGGCTACAGTCTACTCAACCAGAGCAGTAAGTCGAACCTCTATTTATGGCACTCTGTGAAAGTTTGGGGAACTAGAGCTCAGTTGTTTGCCACGCGACCCCACTGCCTACATCTGGCTCTAATTAATCCATTGCTTACATCTGGCTCTCATTAGTCCACGGTAGTGTTCAGCCGAATGACTTCTGTCGGGAACACTCAGAATGAGGTTCTGAGTTTTTCCAACATAGGAGCGTTTCACTGCTTTCAAGGCTTCTTAGGAAGAATTCCGGAAACTTGCTGCGGCAGGCCTCCGGCTGCTCCAGGTGAACATCTCCTTGTAAATCCCCCGTGGTTTCTTGTACACCCGTGAAGTTTGGCCAGGGTACGCAGTTTGCATTGCTGCACAATTGCACCTGCATAGCTCTGCCACGGTTGCAAACATTCAGGCATGGCAGCCAGATAGGCTGTTCCAAGTAGGACACTGCCAGCGGACTGGGTATATCTGCTTCTCGTTCCTCTCACCTGAGTGCTACTGATTCCAGCTTTGAAGTGTAGCACTCTATTCAAAGGGAGCAGTAAGTTAAACCTCTACTTATGGCACTCTGTGAAAGTTTGGAGAACTAGAGCTCAGTTGTTTGGCACGCGACCACACTGACTACATCTGGCACCAATTAACTCACTGCTTACATCTGGCTCTAATTAGACCACGGTTGTGTTCAGCCTAATGACCTCTGCCGGGAACACTCAGAATGAGGTTCTGAGTTATCGCAACAAAGGAGCGTTTCATTGCTTTCAAGGCTTCTTAGGAAGAATTCCTGAATCTTGCTGCTGGCAGGCCTCTGGCTGCTCCTGGTGAACATCTCCTTGTAAATCCCCCGTGGTTTCTTGTACACCCGTGAAGTTTGGCCAGGGTACGCAGTTTGCATTGCTTCACAATTGCGCCTGCATAGCTCTGCCGCGATTGCAAACATTCAGGGGTGGCAGCCAGATAGGCTGGTCCCCGTAGGACACTGCCAGCTGACTGGCTATATCTGCTTCTCATTCCTCTCACCTGAGTGCTACTGATTCCAGGTTTGAAGGCTACACTCTACTCAACCGGAGCAGTAAGTTGAACCTCTATTTATGGCACTCTGTGAAAATTTGGAGAACTAGAGCTCAGTTGTTTGGCACGCGACCACACTGCCCACATCTGGCTCTAATTAATCCATTGCTTACATCTGGCTCTAATTAGTCCACGGTTGTGTACAGCCGAATGACCTCTGCCGGGAACACTCAGAATGAGGTTCTGAGTTATTGCAACATAGGAGCGTTTCACTGCTTTCAAGGCTTCTTAGGAAGAATTTCGCAATCTTGCTACCGGCAGGACCACGCCTGCACCAAGTGAACATCTCCTTGTAAATCCCCCGTGGTTTCTTGTACACCGTGAAGTTTGCCCAGGGTACTCAGTTTGCATTGCTGCACAATTGTGCCTGCATAGCTCTGCCGTGGTGGCAAACATTCAGGCGTGGCAGCCAGATAGGCTGGTCCCGGTTGGACCCTGACTGTGGAGTGGGTACATCTGCTTCTCGTTCCTCTCACCTGAGTGCTACTGATTCCAGCTTTGAAGGATACACTCTACTCAACCAGAGCAGTAAGTTGAACCCCTATTTATGGCACTCTGTGAAAGTTTGGAGAACTAGAGCTCAGTTGTTTGGCACGCGACCCCACTGACTACATCTGGCTCTAATTAATCCATTGCTTACATCTGGCTCTAATTAGTCCACGGTTGTGTTCAGCCGAATGACCTCTGCCGGGAACACTCAGAATGAGGTTCTGAGTTATTGCAACATAGGAGCGTTTCACTGCTTTCAAGGCTTCTTAGGAAGAATTCCGGAATCTTGCTGCCGGCAGGCCTCCAGCTGTTCCGGGTGAACATCTTGTAAATCCCCCGTGGTTTCTTGTACACCCGTGAAGTTTGGCCTGGGGACGCAGTTTGCATTGCTGCACAATTGCGCCTGCATAGCTCTGCCGCGGTTGCAAACATTCAGGCGTGGCAGCCAGATAGGCTGGTCCCTGTAGGACACTGCCAGCAGACTGGGTATATCTGCTTCTCGTTCCTCTCACCTGAGTGCTACTGATTCCAGCTTTGAAGTGTAGCACTCTACTCAACGGGAGCAGTAAGTAGAACCTCTACGTATGGCACTCTCTATAAGTTTGGAGAACTAGAGCTCAGTTGTTTGGCACGCGACCACAATGCCTACATCTGGCTCTAATTAACTCACTGTTTACATCTGTCTCTAATTAGTCCACGGTTGTGTTCAGCCGAATGACCTCTGCCGGGAACACTCAGAATGAGCTTCTGAGTTATTGCAACATAGGAGCGTTTCACTGCTTTCAAGGATTCTTAAGAAGAATTCCGGAATCTTGCTGCCGGCAGGACTCCGGCTGCTCTGGGTGAACATCTCCTTGTAAATCCCCTGTGGTTTCTTGTACACCCGTGAAGTTTGGCCAGGGTACACAGTTTGCATTGCTGCCCAATTGGGCCTGCATAGCTCTGCCCCGTTTGCAAACATTCAGGGGTGGCAGCCAGATAGGCTGGTCCCCGTAGGACACTGCCAGCTGACTGGCTATATCTGCTTCTCATTCCTCTCACCTGAGTGCTACTGATTCCAGGTTTGAAGGCTACACTCTACTCAACCGGAGCAGTAAGTTGAACCTCTATTTATGGCACTCTGTGAAAATTTGGAGAACTAGAGCTCAGTTGTTTGGCACGCGACCACACTGCCCACATCTGGCTCTAATTAATCCATTGCTTACATCTGGCTCTAATTAGTCCACGGTTGTGTACAGCCGAATGACCTCTGCCGGGAACACTCAGAATGAGGTTCTGAGTTATTGCAACATAGGAGCGTTTCACTGCTTTCAAGGCTTCTTAGGAAGAATTCCGGAATCTTGCTGCGGGAAGGACTCCGCCTGCTCCAAGTGAACATCTCCTTGTAAATCCCCCGTGGTTTCTTGTACACCGTGAAGTTTGCCCAGGGTACTCAGTTTGCATTGCTGCACAATTGTGCCTGCATAGCTCTGCCGTGGTTGCAAACATTCAGGCGTGGCAGCCAGATAGGCTGGTCCCGGTTGGACCCTGACCGTGGAGTGGGTACATCTGCTTCTCGTTCCTCTCACCTGAGTGTTACTGATTCCAGCTTTGAAGGCTACACTCTACTCAACCAGAGCAGTAAGTTGAACCTCTATTTATGGCACACTGTGAAAGTTGGGGAACTAGAGCTCAGTTGTTTGGCACGCGACCCCACTGACTACATCTAGCTCTAATTAATCCATTGCTTACATCTGGCTCTAACTAGTCCACGGTTGTGTTCAGCCGAATGACCTCTGCCGGGAACACTCAGAATGAGGTTCTGAGTTATTGCAACATAGGAGCGTTTCACTGCTTTCAAGGCTTCTTAGGAAGAATTCCGGAATCTTGCTGCCGGCAGGCCTCCAGCTGTTCCGGGTGAACATCTTGTAAATCCCCCGTGGTTTCTTGTACACCCGTGAAGTTCGGCCTGGGGACGCAGTTTGCATTGCTGCACAATTGCGCCTGCATAGCTCTGCCGGGGTTGCAAACATTCAGGCGTGGCAGCCAGATAGGCTGGTCCCTGTAGGACACTGCCAGCAGACTGGGTATATCTGCTTCTCGTTCCTCTCACCTGAGTGCTACTGATTCCAGCTTTGAAGTGTAGCACTCTACTCAACGGGAGCAGTAAGTAGAACCTCTACGTATGGCACTCTCTATAAGTTTGGAGAACTAGAGCTCAGTTGTTTGGCACGCGACCACAATGCCTACATCTGGCTCTAATTAACTCATTGCTTACATCTGTCTCTAATTAGTCCACGGTTGTGTTCAGCCGAATGACCTCTGCCGGGAACACTCAGAATGAGCTTCTGAGTTATTGCAACATCGGAGCGTTTCACTGCTTTCAAGGATTCTTAGGAAGAATTCCGGAATCTTGCTGCCGGCAGGACTCCGGCTGTTCTGGGTGAACATCTCCTTGTAAATCCCCTGTGGTTTCTTGTACACCCGTGAAGTTTGGCCAGGGTACACTGTTTGCATTGCTGCACAATTGGGCCTGCATAGCTCTGCCGCGGTTGCAAACATTCAGGCGTGGCAGCCAGATAGGCTGGTCCCGGTTGGACCCTGACCGTGGAGTGGGTATATCTGCTTCTCGTTCCTCTCACCTGAGTGCTAGTGATTGCAGCTGTGAAGGCTACACTCTACTCAACCGGAGCAGTAAGTTTAACCTCTATTTATGGCACTCTGTGAATGTTTGGAGAGCTAGAGCTCAGTTGTTTGCCACGGGACCACTGTCCATCCAGCATTATGGAGGACACTGATTACAACTGTCTCCAATTAGTTCACGGTTGTGTTCAGCCGAATGACCTCTGCTGGGAACACTCAGAATGAGGTTCTGAGTTATTGCAACATAGGAGCGTTTCACTGCTTTCAAGGCTACTTTGGAAGAATTCCGGAATCTTGCTGTGGGCAGGACTCCGGCTGCTCCGGGTGAACATCTCCTTGTAAATCCCCCGTGGTTTCTTGTACACCCGTAAACTTTGGCCATGGTACGCAGTTTGCATTGTTGCACAATTGCGCCTGCATAGTTCTGCCGGGGTAGCAAACATTCAGGCGTGGCAGCCAGATAGGCTGGTCCCCGTAGGACACTGTCAGTGGACTTGTATATCTTATTCCCTTACTTCTCACCTGAGTGCTACTGATTCCAGCTTTGAAGGCTACACTCTACTCAGCCGGAGCAGTAAGTCGAACCTCTACTTTTGACATTCTGCAAAAGTATGGAGAACTAGAGCTGAGTTGTTTGGCACACGACCCCACTGCCTACATCTGGCTCTAATTAATCCATTGTTTACATCTGGCTCTCATTAGTCCACGGTTGTGTTCAGCCGAATGACCTCTGTCGGGAACACTCAGAATGAGGTTCTGAGTTTTTCCAACATAGGAGCGTTTCACTGCTTTCAAGGCTTCTTAGGAAGAATTCCGGAATCTTGCTGCGGCAGGCCTCCAGCTGCTCCGGGTGAACATCTTGTAAATCCCCCGTGGTTTCTTGTACACCTGTGAAGGTTGGCCAGGGTATGCAGTTTGCATTGCTGCACAATTGCGCCTGCATAGCTCTGCCGCGGTTGCAAATATTCAGGCGTGGCAGCCAGATAGGCTGGTCCACGTAAGACACTGCCAGCGGATTGGGTATATCTGCTTCTCGTTCCTCTTACCTGAGTGCTACTGATTCCAGCATTGAAGGCTACACTCTACTCAACCGGAGCAGTAAGTTGAACCTCTATTTATGGCACTCTGTGAAAGTTTGGAGAACTAGAGCTCAGTTGTTTGGCACGCGACCCCACTGCCTACATCTGGCTCTAATTAATCCATTGCTTACATCTGGCTCTAATTAGTCCACGGTTGTGTTCAGCCCAATGACCTCTGCCGGGAACATTCAGAATGAGGTTTTTGAGTTATTGCAACATAGGAGCGTTTCACTGCTTTCAAGGCTTCTTAGGAAGAATTCTGGAATCTTGCTGCTGGCAGGCCTCCGGCCGTTCCGGGTGAACATCTCCTTGTAAATCCCCCGTGGTTTCTTGTACACCCGTTAACTTTGGCCAGGGTACGCAGTTTGCATTGCTGCACAATTGCACCTGCAGAGCTCTGCCGCCGTTGCAAACATTCAGGCGTGGCAGCCAGATAGGCTGGTCCCTGTAGGACCCTGTCCGTGGAGTGGGTATATCTGCTTCTCGTTCCTCTCCCTTGAGTGTTACTGATTCCAGCTTTGAAGGCTACACTCTACTCAACCAGAGCAGTAAGTCGAACCTCTATTTATGGCACTCTGTGAAAGTTTGGAGAACTAGAGCTCAGTTGTTTGGCACGCGACCCCACTGCCTACATCTGGCTCTAATTAATCCATTGCTTACATCTGGCTCTCATTAGTCCACGGTTGTGTTCAGCCGAATGACCTCTGTCGGGAACACTCAGAATGAGGTTCTGAGTTTTTCCAACATAGGAGCGTTTCACTGCTTTCAAGGCTTCTTAGGAAGAATTCCGGAATCTTGCTGCGGCAGGCCTCCGGCTGCTCCAGGTGAACATCTCCTTGTAAATCCCCCGTGGTTTCTTGTACACCTGTGAAGGTTGGCCAGGGTATGCAGTTTGCATTGCTGCACAATTGCGCCTGCATAGCTCTGCCGCCGTTGCAAATATTCAGGCATGGCAGCCAGATAGGCTGGTCCACGTAGGACACTGCCAGCGGACTGGGTATATCTGCTTCTCGTTCCTCTTACCTGAGTGCTACTGATTCCAGCATTGAAGGCTACACTCTACTCAACCGGAGCAGTAAGTCGAACCTCTATTTATGGCACTCTGTGAAAGTTTGGAGAACTAGAGCTCAGTTGTTTGGCACGCGACCGCACTGCCTACATCTGGCTCTAATTAATCCATTGCTTACATCTGGCTCTAATTAGTCCACGGTTGTGTTCAGCCGAATGACCTCTGCCGGGAACACTCAGAATGAGGTTTTTGAGTTATTGCAACATAGGAGCGTTTCACTGCTTTCAAGGCTTCTTAGGAAGAATTCCGGAATCTTGCTGCCGGCAGGTCTCCGGCTGTTCCGGGTGAACATCTCCTTGTAAATCCCCCGTGGTTTCTTGTACACCCGTTAACTTTGGCCAGGGTACGCAGTTTGCATTGCTGCACAATTGCACCTGCATAGCTCTGCCGCGGTTGCAAACATTCAGGCGTGGCAGCCAGATAGGCTGGTCCCTGTAGGACCCTGTCCGTGTAGTGGGTATATCTGCTTCTCGTTCCTCTCCCTTGAGTGTTACTGATTCTAGCTTTGAAGGCTACACTCTACTCAACCAGAGCAGTAAGTCGAACCTCTATTTATGGCACTCTGTGAAAGTTTGGAGAACTAGAGCTCAGTTGTTTGGCACGTGACCCCACTGCCTACATCTGGCTCTAAATAATCCATTGCTTACATCTGGCTCTAATTAACTCACTGCTTACATCTGGCTCTAATTAGTCCCCGGTTGTGTTCAGCCGAATGACCTCTACCGGGAACACTCAGAATGAGGTTCTGAGTTATTGCAACATAGGAGCATTTCACTGCTTTCAAGGCTTCTTAGGAAGAATTCCGAAATCTTGCTGCAGGCAGGCCTCCGGCGGTTCCGGGTGAACATCTCCTTGTAAATCCCCCGTGGTTTCTTGTACACCAGTGAACTTTGGCCAGGGTACTCAGTTTGCATTGCTGCACAATTGCCCCTGTATAGCTCTGCCGCGGTTGCAAACATTCAGGCGTGGCATCCAGATAGTCTGGTCCCGGTTGGACCCTGACCATGGAGTGGGTATATCTGCTTCTCGTTCCTCTCACCTGAGTGCTACTGATTCCAGCTTTGAAGGCTACACTCTACTCAACCGGAGCAGTAAGTTGAACCTCTATTTATGGCACTCTGTGAAAGTTTGGAGAACTAGAGCTCAGTTGTTTGGCACGCGACCACACTGCCTACATCTGGCTCTAATTAACTCACTGCTTGCATCTGTCTCTAATTAGTCCACGGTTGTGTTCAGCCGAATGCAATCTGCTGGGAACACTAAGAATGAGTTTCTGAGTTATCGCAACATAGGAGCGTTTCACTGCTTTCAAGGCTTCTTAGGAAGAATTCCGGAATCTTGCTGCTGGCAGGCCTCCGGCTGCTCCGGGTGAACATCTCCTTGTAAATCCCCCGTGGTTTCTTGTACACCCGTGAAGTTTGGCCAGGGTACGCAGTTTGCATTGCTGCACAATTGCGCCTGCATAGCTCTGCCGTCGTTGCAAACATTCAGGCGTGGCAGCCAGATAGGCTGGTCCCCGTAGGACACTGCCAGCGGACTTGGTATATCTTCTTCCCGTACTTCTCACCTGAGTGCTACTGATTCCAGCTTTGAAGGCTACACTCCACTCCACCGGAGCAGTAAGTTGAACCTCTACTTATGGCACTCTGTGAAAGTTTGGAGAACTAGAGCTCAGTTGTTTGGCACGCGACCACACTGCCTACATCTGGCTCTAATTAACTCACTGCTTACATCTGGCTCTAATTAGTCCACTGTTGTGTTCAGTCGAATGACCTCTGCCGGGAACACTCAGAATGAGGTTCGCTGTTATCCCAACATAGGAGCGTTTCTTTGCTTCAAAGGCTTCTTAGGAAGAATTCCGGAATCTTGCTGCTGGCAGGCCTCCGGCTGCTCGGGGTGAACATCTCTTTGTAAATCCCCCGTGGTTTCTTGTATACCCGTGAATTTTGGCCAGGGTACGCAGTTTGCATTGCTGCAAAATTGCGCCTGCATAGCTCTGCCGCGGTTGCAAACATTCAGGCGTGGCAGCCAGATGGCTGGTCCCCGTAGGACACTGCCAGCGGACTGGGTATATCTGCTTCTCGTTCCTCTCACCTGAGTGCTACTTATTCCAGCTTTGAAGGATGCACTCTACTAAACTGGAGCAGTAAGTTGAACCTCTACTTATGGCATTCTGCAAAATTTTGGAGAACTAGAGCTCAGTTGTTTGGCACTCGACCACACTGCCTACATCTGGCTCTAATTAATCCATTGCTTACATCTGGCTCTAATTAGTCCACGGTTGTGTTCAGCCGAATGACCTCTGCCGGGAACACTCAGAATGAGGTTCTGAGTTATTGCAACATAGGAGCGTTTCACTGCTTTCAAGGCTTCTTAGGAAGAATTCCGGAATCTTGCTGCCGGCAGGCCTCCGGCTGTTCCGAGTGAACATCTCCTTGTAAATCCCCCGTAGTTTCTTGTACAACCGTTAGGTTTCGCAAGGGTACGCAGTTTGCATTGCTGTACAATTGCGCCTGCATAGCTCTACCGCGGTTGCAAACATTCAGGGGTGGCAGCCAGATAGGCTGGTCCCCGTAGGACACTGCCAGCAGACTGGGTATATCTGCTTCCCGTTCCTCTCACCTGAGTGCTACTGATTCCAGCTTTGACGGCTATACTCTACTCAACCGGAGCAGTAAGTTGAACCTCTAATTATGGCACTCTGTGAGAGTTTGGAGAACTTCAGCTCAGTTGTTTGGCACGCGACCACTGTCTATCCAGTACTATGGACGGCAGTTCTTACATCGGGCTCTAAATAGTGCTCGGCTGTGTTCAGCAGAATGACCTCTGCTGGGAACACTCAGAATGAGGTTCTGAGTTATTGCAACATAGGAGTGTTTCACTGCTTTCAAGGCTTCTTCGGAAGAATTCCGGAATCTTGCTTCCGGCAGGCCTCCAGCTGTTCCGGGTGAACATCTCCTTTAAATCCCCCATAGTTTCTTGTACAACCGTTAAGTTTCGCCAGGGTACGCAGTTTGCATTGCTGCACAATTGCGCCTGCATAGCTCTGCCGCGGTTGCAAACTTTCAGCCTAGCAGCCAGATAGTCTGGTCCCCTAGGACACTGCCAGCGAACTGGGTATATCTACTTCCCGTTCTTCTCACCTGAGAGCTACTGATGCCAGCTTTGACGGCTACACTCTACTCAACCGGAGCAGTAAGTTGAACATCTACTTATGGCATTCTGTGAAAGTTTGGAGAACTGGAGCTCAGTTGTTTTCCATGCAACCACTGTCCATCCAGCACTATGGAGGGCACTGCTTATATCTGGCTCTAATTAGTCCACGGTTGTGTTCAGCCAAATGACCTCTGCCGAGAACACTCAGAATGAGGTTCTGAGTTGAAGCAACAGAGGAGCGTTTCACTGCTTTCAAGGCTTCTTAGGAAAAATTCCGGAATCTTGCTGCCCGCAGGCCTCAGCCTGTTCCGGGTGAACATCTCCTTGTAAATCCCCCATAGTTTCTTGTACACCTGGGAAGTTTGACCAGGGTACGCAGTTCGCATTGCTGCACAATTGTGCCTTCATAGCTCTGTCACGGTTGCAAACATTCAGGCGTGGCAGCCAGATAAGCTGGTCCCTGTAGGACACTGCCAGCAGACTGGGTATATCTGCTTCCCGTTCTTCCCACCTGAGAGCTACAGATTCCAGCTTTGACAGCTTCACTCTACTCAATCGGAGCAGTAAGTTGAAGCTCTACTTATGGCACTCTGTGAAAGTTTGGAGAACTAGAGCTCAGTTTTTGGGCACGCGAGTACTGTCCATCCAGCACTATGGACGGCACTGCTGACATCGGGCTCTGATTAGTCCACGGTTGTGCTCAGCCGAATGACCTCTGCCGGGAACACTGAGAATGAGGTTCTGAGTTATTGCAACATAGGAGCCTTTCACTGCTTGCAACGCTTCTTAGGAAGACTTCCGGAATCTTGCTGCCGGCAGGACTCCGGCTGTTCCGGGTGAACATCTCCTTGTAACTCCCCCGTGGTTTCTTGTACACCCGTGAAGATTGGCCAGGGTACACAGTTTGCATGGCTGCACAATTGCGTCTGCATAGCTCTGCCGCGGTTGCAAACATTCAGGCGTGCCAGCCAGATAGGGTGGTCCCCGTAGGACACTGCCAGCAGACTGGGTATATCTGCTTCCCTTTCTTCTCACCTGAGTGCTACTGATTCCAGCTTTGACGGCTACACTTTACTTAACCGGAGCAATAAGTTGAACCTCTACTTATGGCACTCTGTGAAAGTTTGGAGAAATACAGCTCAGTTGTTTGGCACGCGACCACTGTCCATCCAGCACTATGGAGGGCACTGCTTACATCTGGCTCTAATTAGTCCACGGTTGTGTTCAGCCGAATGACCTCTGCCGGGAACACTCAGAATGAGGTTCTGAGTTATTGCAACATAGGAGCGTTTCACTGCTTTCAAGGCTTCTTAGGAAGAATTCCGGAATCTTGCTGCCGGCAGGCCTCAGGCTGTTCAGGGTAAACATCTCCTTGTAAATCCCCCATAGTTTCTTGTACACCTGGGAAGTTTGACCAGGGTACGCAGTGTGAATTGCTGCAAAATTGCGACTGCATAGCTCTGCCGCGGTTGCAAACATTCAGGCGTGGCAGCCAGATAGGCTGGTCCCTGTAGGACACTGCCAGCAGACTGGGTATATTTACTTCCCGTTTTTCTCACCTGAGAGCTAATGATTCCAGCTTTGACGGCTACACTCTACTCAACCGGAGCAGTAAGTTGAACCTCTACTTATGGCACTCTGTGAAAGTTTGGAGAACTACAGCTCAGTTGTTTTGCTCGCGACCACTGTCTATCCAGTACTATGGATGGCACTTCTTACATCTGGCTCTAAATAGTGCTCGGTTGTGTTCAGCAGAATGATCTCTGCCTGGAACACTCAGAATGAGGTTCTGAGTTATCGCAACATAGGAGCGTTTCACTGCTTTCAAGGCTTCTTAGGAAGAATTCCGGAATCTTGCTGCCGGCAGGCCTCCCCCTTTCCGGGTGAACATCTCCTTGTAAATCCCCCATAGTTTCTTGTACACCTGGGAAGTTTGACTAGGGTACCCAGTTTGCATTGCTGCATAATTACGCCTGCATAGCTCTGCCGCGGTTGCAAACATTCAGGCGTAGCAGCCAGATAGGCTGGTCCCCATAGGACACTGCCAGCAGACTGGGTATATCTGCTTCCCGTTCTTCTCACCTGAGTGCTACAGATTCCAGCTTTGACGGCTACACTCTACTCAACCGGAGCAGTAAGTTGAACCTCTACTTATGGTACTCTGTGAAAGTTTGGAGAACTAGAGCTCAGTTGTTTGGCATGCGACCACTGTCCATCCACCACTATGGAGGGCCCTGCTTACATCTGGCTCTAATTAGTCCACGGTTGTGTTCAGCCGAATGACCTCTGCCGAGAACACTCAGAATGAGGTTCTGAGTTAAAGCAACTGAGGAGCGTTTCACTGCTTTCAAGGCTTCTTAGGAAGAATTCCGGAATCTTGCTACCGGCAGGACTCAGCCTGTTACAGGTGAACATCTCCTTGTAAATCCCCCGTAGTTTCTTGTACAACCGTTAAGTTGCGCCAGGGTACGCAGTTTGCATTGCTGCACAATTGCGCCTGCATAGCTCTACCGCGGTTGCAAATATTCAGGCGTGCCAGCCATATAGGCTGGTCCCCGTAGGACACTGCCAGCAAACTGGGTATATCTGCTTCCTGTTCTTCTCACCTGAGTGCTACTGATTCCAGCTTTGACGGCTACACTCTACTCAACCAGAGCAGTAAGTTGAACCTCTATTTATGGCACTCTGTGAAAGTTTGGAGAACTACAGCTCAGTTGTTTGGCACGCGACCACTGTCCATCCAGCACTATGGATGGCACTGCTTACATCTGGCTCTAATTAGTCCATGGTTGTGTTCAGTCGAAAGACTTCAGCCGGGAACACTCAGAATGAGGTTCTGAGTTATTGCAACAAAGGAGCGTTTCATTGCTCTCAAGGTTTCTTAGAAAGAATTCCGGAATCTTGCTGCCGGCAGTCCTACGGCATACAGAAGGGGACAGAGCGGGACACAGCAGGGGACAGCGGGGACACAGCAGGACATAGCGGGGGCAAGCAGGGACACAGCCGGGACACAGCGGGGGACACAGCAGGGACACAGTGGGACACAGCGGGGACACAGCGAGACACACCGGGGCACAGCGGGGACACAGCGGGGACAAAGCGGGGGACAGCAGGGACACACAGTGGGACACAACGGGGACAGAGCAGGACACAGCGGCGACACAGCGGGGGACACAGCGGGGGACAAAGTGAGACAAAACGGGACACAGCGGAACACAGCGGGAACACAGCGGGACACATCGGGGAAATAGCGGGGACACAGCGGGACACAGCGGGTCACAGCAGGGGATACAACGGGATACAAAGTGGGACACAGCGGGGGACACAACGAGGACACAGCGGGCCACAGAGGAACACAGCGAGACACAGCGGGGGACAGAGCGGGACACAGGCGGACACAGCGGGACAGAGCGGGACACAGCGGGGATACAGCGGGGGACACAGCGAGGACTCAGGGGGACACAGAGGGACAAATCCGGATACAGTGGGACACAGTGGGGACACAGCAGGGGACACAGTGGTTGAAAGCGGGGACACAGCCAGACACAGCCGGACACAGCGGGGGACACTGCGGGGGACATTTGGGAGAAACAGCGGGACACAGCGGGGACTAAGCGGTACACAGCGGGACACAGCGGGGACACAGCGGGACACAGCGGGACAAAGACAGAGACACAACGGGACACAGCAGGGGACACAGCGGGACACAGCGAGGGAAAAATCGGGAGACACAGCGGGACACAGCGGGGGACACTGCGGGACACAGCGGGACACTGTGGGGACACAGCGGGACACAGCGGGGACACAGCGGGGGACACAGCGGGGGACAAAGCGAGACTAAACGGGACACAGCGGGACACAGCGGGGACACAGCGGGGACACAGCGGGACACAACGGGACACAGGGGGACTCAGCGGGGGACACAGAGGGACACAGCAGGGGATACAACGGGGTATAAAGCGGGACACAGCGGGGGACACAACGAGGACACAGCGGGCCACAGATGAACACAGCGGGACACAGCGGGACACAGTGGGACACAGCGGGGGACACAGCGGGACACAGCAGGGGATACAACGGGGGATAAAGCGGGACTCAGCGGGGGACACAACGAGGACACAGCGGGCACAGAGGGACACAGCGGGACACAGCGGGGACACAGCGGGGGACACAGCGGGACACACAGGGGAACACAGCGCGGGTCACAGCGGGACACAGCGGGGTACAAAACGGGACACAGCAGGGACACAGCAGGGGACACAGCGGGACACAGTGGGGGACACAGCGGGACACAGCCGGGCACAGCGGGACAGAGCGGGACACAGTGGGGACACAGCGGGGGACACAGCGAGGACACAACGGGACACAGAGGGACAAAACCGGACACAGTGGGACACAGCGGGGACACAGCAGGGGACAGAGTGGTTGACAGCTGGGACACAGCCAGACACAGCGGGACATAGCGGGACACAGCGGGGACACAGCGAAGACACAGAGGGACACAGCGGGACACAGCAGGGGACACAGCCATGGACACAATAGGACACAACGGGAGACAACGGGGACACAGATGGACACAGCGGGACACAGCGGGGACACAGCGGGCAAAGCAGGGGACAGCAGGGAGACACAGCGGGACACAGTGGGACACAGCGGGAACACAGCGGGACACAGCGGGGACACAGTGGGACACAGCGGGACTCAGCGGGGGACACAGCGGAACACAGCGGGGGACATAGAGGCGGACACAGCGGGACACAGCGGGACACAGCGGGGACACAGCGGGGGACATAGAGGCGGACACAGTGGGACACAGCGAGGACACAGCGGGACACAGCGTGGACACAGCGGGGGACAGCGGGGACACAGCGGGACACAGCAGGGACACAGCGGGGACAAAGCAGGGAGACACAGCGGGATACAGTGGGACACATCGGGTCACAGTGGGACACAGCGGGACTCATCGGGGGACACAGCGGGACACAAAGGGGAACATTGAGGTGGACACAGCGGGACACAGCGGGACACAGCGGGACACAGCGGGGGACACAGCGGGGACACAGCGGGACATAACGGGGACACAGCGTGGGACAAAGCGCGGACACAGCGGGAAACAATGGGGGACACAGCGAGGACGCAGCGGGATACAGCGGGGGACACAGCGGGACACAGCAGGACATAGAGGGGACACAGCGGGGACACAGCATGGTACACAGCGGGACACAGCGGGGGAACACAGCGGGGACACAGTCGCGGCACTGCCGGACACAGCAGGAGACAGCGGGGACATAGCGGGGGACACAGCGATAAACAGCGGGGACACAACGGGACACAGCGGGGGTCATAGCGAGGACACAGCGGGACACAGGAAGACAAAGCGGGGATACAGCGGGGACACAGCTGGGGACAAAGAGGGACACAGCGGGGGATACAGCGAGGACACAGCGGGGACATAGCAGGGACACTGCGGGACACCGTGTGACACAGAAGGGACACAGCGTGACATAGCGGTGACACAGCGACGACACAGCAGGGTCACATCGGGGGACACAGCAGGGGACACAGCGGGACACAGCGGGGGACACAATGGGGGACAGCGTGGACACATCTGGGGACAACGGGGACACAGCGGGGACACAGAGGGAGACACATCGGGGACACAGCGGGACACAGCAGGAGACACAGCGGGACACAGCGGGGGCCTCAGCGGGGGACACTTCGGGACACAGCGAGGGACACAGAGGGGACACTTCGGGACACAGCGGGGACACAGCGGGGACACAGCGGGGACACAGCGGGGGCCTCAGCGGGGGACACTTCGGGACACTGCGGGGGACACAGAGGGGACACAGCGGGACACAGCGGAACACAGCGGGGTACACAGCAGGGGACAGCGGGGACACACCTGGGGACAACAGGGACAGAGCGGGACAAACGGGGGACAGAGCGGAGGATACAGCGGGACACAGCAGGGGACAAGTGAGGACACAGCAGGACACAGCGGGACACAGTAGGGACACAGCGTGGACACAACGGTGGACACAGAGAGACACAGAGGGGGACACAGTGGGACACAGCAGGCCACAGTGGGGGACACAGCGGGACACAGTGGGACACAGCGAGGGCACAGCGGGGACACTGCAGGGAACACAGCAGGAACACAGCGGGACACAGCGGGGACACAGTGGGGGACACAGTGGGGGACACAGCAGGACACAGCGGTGGACACAACGGGGACACAGCAGGGACACAGCGGGACACATTGTGGACACAGCAGGGGACACAGCGGGACACAGCGGGGACACAGCGGGGACACAGCGGGACACTGCGTAGAAACAGCGGGTACACAGCGGGACAAACCGGAAACACAGAGTGTACACAGCGGGACACATTGTGACACAGCAGGGACAAAGCGGGACACAGCGGAGGACACAGCAGGACACAACGGGGACACAGTGGGACACAGCGGGGGTCACAGCGGGGGATACAGGCCACACTGTGGGGCACACAGTGGGGGACACAGCGGGGGTCACAGCGGGGGACACAGCAGGACACAGCGGGGACACAGCGGGACACAGCGTGGAAACAGCAGGGACACAGCAGGACACAGCGGGGACACAGCGGAGGATACAGCGGGACACAACAGGGGACAAGCGAGGACACAGCGGGACACAGCGGGACACAGTAGGGACACAGCGGGGACACAAAGGTGGACACAGAGAGACACAGAGGGGGAACCAGTGGGACACAGCAGGCCACAGCGGGGGACACAGCGAGGACACAGTGGGAAACAGCGAGGACAAAGCGGGGTCACTGCGGGGAACACAGCGGGAACACAGCGGAACACAGCGGGACACAGCAGGGACAAAGCAGGAAACAGCGGGAAACAGCGGGGACACAGCGGGGGACACAGTGGGGGACACAGCAGGACACAGCGGTGGACACAACGGGGACACAGCGGGGACACAGCGGGACACACCGGGAACATAGAGGGGACACAGCAAGACACAGCGGGGACACAGCAGGACACATTGTGGACACAGCAGGGACACAGCGGGACACAGCGGGGGACACAGCCGGACACAGCTGGGACACAGCGGGACACAGCATGGAAACAGCGGGGACACAGCGGGACACACCGGAACACAGAGGGGACACAGCGGGACACAGCGGGGACACAGCGGGACACATTGTGGACACAGCAGGGACACAGCGGGGACACAGCGGGACACAGCGGGGGACACGGCCGGACACAGCAGGACACAACGGGGACACAGTGGGACACAGCGGGGCTCACAGCGGGGGTTACAGGCCACACTGTGGGGGACACACTGGGGGACACAGCGGGGAAAACAGCGGGACACAGCGGGGACACAGCGGGACACAGCGTGGAAACAGCAGGGACACAGCAGGACACAGCGGGGGACACAGCGGGACACAGTGGGACACAGCGGGGGACAGCGGTGACACAGCGGGACACAGCGGGACACAAGGGTAGAAACAGCGGGGGACACAGCCGGACACAGTGGGGACACAGCAGGACAGAGCGGGGACAGAGCGGGACACAGCGGAACACAGCGGGAGACACAGCAGGGGACAGCGGGGACACACCGGGGGACAACGGGAAATAGCGGGGCACAGCGTGGGACACAGCGGGAGACACAGCGGGACACAACAGGGCACAAGTGAGAACACAGCGGGAAACAGCGGGACACAGCGGTGGACACAGAGGGACACAGAGGGGGACACAGCGGGACACAGCGGGTGACACAGCGGGACACAGCGGGGGACACAGTGGGGGACAGCGGGGACACAGCGGGACACAGCGGGGGACACAGCGGGACACAGCGGGGGACACAGTGGGGGACAGCGGGGACACAGCGATACACAGCGGGACACAGCAGGGGACACAGCGGAACACAGCGAGAACACAGCAGGGACACAGCGAGACAGAGCGGTGACACAGCGGGACACAGCGGGGACACAGCGGGTACACAGCGGGACACAGCAAGGGACACAGCGGGACACAGCGGGACACAGCAAGGACACAGCGGGACACAGTGGGACATAGCGGGGAAACAGGGGGACACAGCGGGGGACACAGAGGGACACAGCAGGACACAGCGGGGACACAGCGGGGACACAGCGGGACACATCGGGACACAGCGGTGACACAGCGGAGACACAGCGGGGACACAGCGGGGCACACAGCGAGGACACAGCAGGACACAGCGGGATATAGTGGGGACATAGCCGGGGACACAGCGGGGGACAGCGGGGACACACCTGGGCACAATGGGGACACAGAAGGGACACAGCGGGGGACACAGCGAGGACACAGCGGGACATAGCGGGGCACAGGGGTACACAGCGGGAACACAGAGGGGACACAGCAGGACACATCGGGGACACAGCAGGGACACAGGGGGACACAGCGGGGGACACAGCGGGACACAGCGGGACACAGCGGGGACACAGCGGGACACAGCAGGGAAACAGCAGGGACACAGCGGGACACAGTGGGGGACACAGCGGGGACAAAGCGGGGGACACAGCGGGACAGAGCGGGGACACAGAGGGGGACACAGCGGGACTCAGCGGGACACAGAGGGGGACACATCGGGGACACAGCGGGGCACCGCGGGGTCACATCGGGGACACAGTGGGGGACAAAGAGGGGACGCAGCTTGGACATAGCGGGACAGAGCGAGGACACAGCGGGGGACACAGCTGGACACCGCGGTACACAGCGGGGACACAGAGGTGGACACAGCGGGGACACAGCGGGACACATTGGGACACAGCGGGGACACAGCGAGGGACAGCAGGGACACAGCAGGGACTCAGCGGGACATAGCAGGACCACAGCAGGGGACACAGCGGGGACACAGAGGGACACAGCAGGGGATACAGCGGGACACAGCGGGACACAGCTGGACACAGTGGGGACACAGAGAGACACAACGGGGGACACAGCGGGGACACAGTGGGACACAACGGGGACACAGCGAGGGTCACAACGGGACACAGCAGGGACACATCGGGGGACACAGCGGGACACAGCGGTGACACAGTGGGGACAAAGCTGGGGACACAGTGGGGACACTGTGGGACAAAGCAGAGACACAGAGGGGGACACAGCGGGAATCAGCGGGACACATCGGGGGACACAGCGGGACACAGTGGGGGACACAGCGGGGACACAGCAGGGACACAGCGGCGGACATAGCGATACACAGAGGGACATAGCGGTGGACTCAGACGGACACAGCGGAGGCACAGCCGGGGACACCGCGGGGACACAGCGGGACACAGCAGGGACACAGCGAGGGACACAGCGTGGGACAGAGAGTGACACAGCAGAACACAGTGGGAGACAGCTGGAGACACAGCTGAGATAGAGCGGGGGACACAGCTGGACACAGCGGGACACAGCAGGGACTCAGCGGGACACAGCGGGACACAGCAGGGAAACAGCAGGGACACAGCGGGACACAGTGGGGGACACAGCGGGGACACAGCGGGGGACACAGCGGGACAGAGCCGGGACACAGAGTGGGACACAGCGAGGGACACAGCGGGACACAGCGGGATACAGCGTGGGGACACAGCGGGGACACAGCGGGGACACAGTGGGACACAGCATGGGACACAACGCGGACACAGCGTGACACAGCAGGACATATGAGGACACAGTGGGGACACAGCGGGACACAGCGTGGACACAGAGGTGGACACAGCGAGACACAGCAGGGATACAGTGAGGGACACAGCGGGACACAGTGGGGACACAGTGGGGGACACAGCGGGGGACACAGTGGGACACAGCAGTGACACAGCGGGGACACAGCAGGGGACACAGCGTGGGACAGAGTGGGACACAGCAGAACACAGCGGGACACAGCAGGGGACACAGCAGGGGACACAGCGGGACACAGCGGGGACACAGCAGGGGACAGAGGGGACACAGCTGGATACAGCGGGACACAGCGGAGGACACAGCAGGGGACAGCGGGGACACACCTGGGGAAAACGGGGACACAGCGGGGACACAGTGGGACACAGCGGGTGATATAGGGGCGACACAGCGGGACACAGCGGGGGACACAGCGGGACACAGCGGAACACAGCGGGGGACACAGAAGAGGACAGCGGAGACACAGCGGGGGACAAGGGGACACAGCGGGACAAAGAGTGGGACACAGCGGGGGACACAGCGGGACAAAGCAGGGGACAAGCGAGGACACAGTGGGACACAGCGGGACACAGCGGGGACACAGACGGGGACACAGCGGGAAACAGCATGACACAGCGGGGGACACAGCGGGACACAGCGGGGACAAAGCGGGGACAGAGCGGGAAACAGCGGCGGAAACAGCGATACAAAGCGGGACATAGCAGGGGACACAGCCGGACACAGTGGGGGACACAGCGGGGGACACAGCGGGGACACAGCGGGGCACTGGGTTTTACACAGCGGTGACACAGCGTGGAACAAAAAGGGGACGCAGTTTGGACATATCGGGACACAGTGAGGACACAGCGGGGGACACAGCTGGACACAGCGGTACACATCAGGGACACAGTGGTGGACACAGCGGGGACACAGCGGGACACAGCGGGGGATACAGCGGGACACAGTGAGACACAGCGTGGACACAGCGGGGGACACAGCGAGGGTCACAGCGGGGACACAGCGGGGCACCGCGGGGACAAAGCGGGGACACAGCGGGGGACAAAGAAGGGACGCAGATTGGACATAGCAGGACACAGCGAGGACAAAGCGGGCGACACAGCTGGACACAGAGGTACACAGCAGGGACACAGAGTTGGACACAGCGGGACACAGCGGGGGATACAGCGGGACACAGTGGGACACAGCGGGGACACAGCGGGGGACACAGCGGAACACAGCGGGACACAGCGGGACACAGCGGGGGACACAGCGGGGACACAGCTACACACAGCGGTACACAGCGGGGACACAGAAGTGGACAAGTGGGGACACAGTGGGACACAGCGGGGGATACAGCGGGACACATTGGGACACAGCGGGGGACAGCAGGGACACACCGGGGGACAACGGGGACACAGCGAGACACAACGGGGGACAGAGCAGGGGACACAGCGGGACACAGCAGGGGACAAGCGAGGAGACAGCGGGACACAGCGGGGACACAGCGGGGACACAGCGGGGGACACAGCGGGACACAGCAGTGACACAGATGGGGACACAGCGGGACTCAGTGGGACACATCGGGGGACACATCGGGACACAGTGGGGGACACAGCGGGGACACAGCGGGACACAGCGGCGGACACAGCGATACACAGCGGGACATAGCGGGGGACACAGGCGGACACAACGGGGGACACAGCGGGGGACACAGCGGGGACACAGCGGGACACAGCAAGGACACAGCAAGTGACACAGTGGGACACAGTGGGGACACAGTGGGGGACACAGCGGGGGACACAGTGGGACACAGCAGTGACACAGCGAGGACACAGCAGGGGACACAGCGTGGGACATAGAGGGACACAGCGGAACACAGCGGGACACAGCAGGGGACACAGCGGGGATACAGCGGGGGACACAGCTGGACACAGCAGGACACAGCACGGACTCAGCGGGACACAGCGGGTACACTGCGGTGACACAGCGGGACACAGCAGGGACACAGCGGGACACAGCGGGGCCACAGCGGGGGAAAGAGGGGACACAGCGGGACACAGCGGGACACAGCGGAGGACACAGCAGGGGACAGCGGGGACACACCTGGGGACCACGGGGACACAGTGGGGACACAGAGGGGGACACAGCGGGGACACAGCAAGACGCAGCAGGGGACACAGCGGGGAACACTGAAGGACAAAGCGGGACACAGCAGGGGACCGCGGGGACACTGCGGGCGGCATAGCGAAGACACAGTGGGACACAGCGGGGCACAGGGGGGACACAGCGGAAACACAGAGGGGACACAGGAGGACACATCGGGGACACAGCAGGGACACAGGGGGACACAGCGGGGGACACAGCGGGACACAGCAGGGACTCAGCGGGACACAGCGGGTACACTGCGGTGACACAGCGGGACACAGCGGGGACACAGCGGGACACAGCGTGGGACACAGCGGGGACACAGTGGGGGACAAAGAGGGGACACAGCTTGGACATAGCGGAACACAGCGAGGACACAGCGGGGGACACAGCTGGACACAGCGGGACACAGCGGGGACACAGAGGTGGACACAGCAAAACACAGCGGGACACAGAGGGGGACACAGTGGGACACAGCAGGGGACAAAGCGAGGGACACAGCGGGTGACACAGCGGGACACAGCGGGGACACAGCGGGACACAGCGGGGACACAGTGGGGGACAAAGAGGGGACACAGCTTGGACATAGCGGAACACAGCGGGACACAGCGGGGGACACAGCGGGACACAGCGGCGGACACAGCGATACACAGTGGGACATAGAGGGGGACACAGTGGGACACAGCAGGGGACACAGTGGGGGACACAGCGGGACACAGCAGGGACACAGTGGGACCCAGCGGGGGACAAAGCGGGACCCAGCGGGGGACATAGCGGGGGACACAGCAGGGACACTGCGGGACACCGCGGGGGACACAGCGGGGACACAGCGGGGGACACAGAGGGGACACAGCGGGACACAGCGGCGGACACAGCGATACACAGCGGGACATAGCGGGGGACACAGCCGGACACAGCGGGGGACACAGCGGGGGACACAGCGGGGTCACAGCGGGGCACCGCGGGGGACACTGCGGAAACACAGCGTGGGACAAAGGGGACGCAGCTTGGACATAGCGGGACACAGCGAGGACACAGCGGGGACACAGAGGTGGACACAGCGGGGACACAGCGGGACACAGAGGGGGATACTGCAGGACACATTGGGACACAGCGAGGAAACAGCGGGGGACAGCAGGGACACACCGGGGGACAACGGGGACACAGCAGGAAACAAGGGGGACAGAGCAGGGGACACAGCGGTACACAGCGGGACACAGCAGGGAAACATCGGAGACACAGCGGGACACAGCAGGGGACAGAGGGGACACAGCGGGACACAGCAGAACACAGCGGGGGACAGAGCCGGGGACAGCGGGGACACACCTGGGGACAACAGGGACACAGCAGGGACACAGAGGGGGACACAGCGGCGACACAGAGGGACACAGCGGCGGACACAGCGGGGGACACAGCTGGACACAGCGGGACACAGCGGGGATACAGCGGGGTACTCAGCGCTGGACACTGTGGGACACAGCGGGGACACAGCGGGACATAGCGTGGGACCCAGCGTGACCCAGCGGGGGACAGAGCGGGGGACAGAGCGGGGACACAGCGGAGCACCACGGGGAACACAGCGGGGACACAGTGGGGACACAGCAGGGGACAAAGAGGGGACAAAGCGGGGACATAGCCGGACACAGCGAGGACACAGCGGGGGACAAAGCTACACACAGCGGGACACAGCAGGGACACAGAAGTGGACACAGCGGGGAAACAGCGGGACACAGCGGGGGATACAGCGGGACACAGCGGGATACAGCGGGGACACAGCGGGGGACACAGCGGAACACAGCGTGACACAGTGGTACACAGCGGGGGACACAGCAGGGAAACAGCGGGACACAGCGGGGGACACAGTGGGGACACAGCGGGGACACAGCAGGACACAGCGTGACATAGGGGGACAAAGCAGGGACACAGCGGGACACAGTGTGGACACAGAGGGACCCAACGGGGTACACAGCGGGGACACAGTGGGACACAGCGGGGACACAGCGAGGGACACAGCGGGACACAGCGGGGAGACATCGGGGGACACAGTGGGGGACACAGCGGGACACAGCGGTGACACAGCGGGGACACAGCGGGGGACACAGCGTAGGACAGAGCGGGACACAGCGGGACACAGGGGTGGACACAGCGGGGATACAGCGGGGGACACAGCTGGACAAAGGGCGAAACAGCAGGGACAAAGCGGGAAACAGCGGGTACACTGCGGTGACACAGCGGGACACAGTGGGGACACAGCGGGACAGAGCGGGGCCACAGCGGGGGACAGAGCGGGACACAGCGGGACACAGCGGGGGACACAAAGGGGGACAGCGGGGACACAGCTGGGGACAACGGGGACACAGCGGGGACACAGAGGGAGACACATCGGGGACACAGCGGGACACAGCAGGGGACACAGTGGGACACAGCGGTGACACAGCAGAGACACAGCGGGGACAGAGCGGGGCACACAGCGAGAACACAGCAGGACACAGCGGGACATAGTGGGGACACAGCCGGGGACACAGCAGGGGACAGCGGGGAAACACATGGGCACAATGGGGACACAGCGGGGACACAGAGGGGGAAAGAGCGGGGACACAGCGGGGACACAGCACTGACACAGCGAGACACAGCGGAGACACAGCGAGACTCAACAGGGCTACAGCAGGGGAAACAGTGGGACACAGCGGGAAACACAGCGGGACACAGCGGGGACACAGCGGGACACAGCGGGACACATTTGGACACATCGGGGATACAGCGGACACACAGCGGGGACACAGCGGGACACAGCGGGGAACACAGCGGGGACAAAACGGGGATACAGCGGTGTCACAGCCGGGGACACAGAGGGACAGAGCGGAACACAGCAGGGGACATAGCGGGGGACAGCAGGGACACACCAGGGAACAACGGGGAAACAGCGGGACACAACGGGGGACAGAGCAGGGGACACAGCGGGACACAGCAGGGAACAAGCAAGGACACAGCGGGAACAGCAGGGACACAGTGGGGACACAGCGGGGACACAGCGGGGGACACAACGGGACAGAGCGGGGACACAGAGGGATACACAGCGGGACTCAGCGGGACACATCGGGGAACACAGCAGGACATAGCGGGGGACACAGCAGGACACAACGGCGGACACAGCGATACACAGCGGGACATAGCGGGGGACACAGCAGGACACAGCGGGGGACACAGCGGGAGACACAGCGGGGACACAACGGGGCACCGCGGGCGACTCAGCGGGGACACAACGGGGGACAAAGAGGGGACACAGCTTGGACATAGCGGGACACAGCGAGGACACAGCGGGGGACACAGCTGGACACAGCGGGACACAGCGGGGACACAGAGGTGGACACAGCGGGGACACAGCGGGACACAGCGGGGGATACAGAGGGACACAGCGGGACACAGAGGGGACACAGCGGGGGACACAGAGGAACACAGCGGGACACAGAGGGGACACAGCGGGGGACACAGAGGAACACAGTGGGACACAGTGGGACACAGCGGTGGACACAGCGGGGACACAGCGGGGACATAGTGGGACACAGCGGGGGACACAGCAGGGACACATCGGGGACACAGCGGGACACAGCAGGACATAGGGGGACACAGTGGGGACACATCGGGACACAGCGGGGACATAGATGGACACAACGGGGGACACAGCAGGAACACAGCGGTATACAGCGGGGACACAGCGAGGGACACAGCGGGACACGGCGGGGACACAGTGGGGGACACAGCGGGGGACACAGTGGGACACAGCGGTGACACAGCGGGGACACAGCGGGGGACACAGCGTGAGACAGAGAGGGACACAGCGGGACACAGCAGGGGACACAGCGGGGATACAACGGGGGACAGAGCTGGACACAGCGGGACACAGCAGGGCCACAGCGGGGGACACAGCGGGACACAGCGGGGACTAAGCGGGACACAGCGGGGGACCGCGGGGACACAGCGGGGGACACAGCGAGACACAGCGGGACACAGCGGGGCACAGGGGGGACACAGCGGAAACACAGAGGGGACACAGGAGGACACATCGGGGACACAGCAGGGACACAGGGGGACACAGCGGGGGACACAGGGGGACACAGCGGGGGACACAGCGGGACACAGCAGGGACTCAGCGGGACACAGCGGGTACACTGCGGTGACACAGCGGGACACAGCGGGGACACAGCGGGACACAGCGTGGGACACAGCGGGGACACAGTGGGGGACAAAGAGGGGACACAGCTTGGACATAGCGGAACACAGCGAGGACACAGCGGGGGACACAGCTGGACACAGCGGGACACAGCGGGGACACAGAGGTGGACACAGCAAAACACAGCGGGACACAGAGGGGGACACAGTGGGACACAGCAGGGGACAAAGCGGGGGACACAGCGGGACACAGCAGGGGACAAGCGAGGAGACAGCGGGACACAGCGGGGGACACAGCCGGACACAGCGGGACACAGCGGGGATACAGCGGGGTACTCAGCGCTGGACACTGTGGGACACAGAGGGGACACAGCGCGACATAGCGTGGGACCCAGCATGACCCAGCGGGGGACAGAGCGGGGGACAGAGCGGGGACACAGCGGAGCACCACGGGGAACACAGCGGGGACACAGTGGGGACACAGCAGGGGACAAAGAGGGGACAAAGCGGGGACATAGCCGGACACAGCGAGGACACAGCGGGGGACAAAGCTACACACAGCGGGACACAGCAGGGACACAGAAGTGGACACAGCGGGGAAACAGCGGGACACAGCGGGGGATACAGCGGGACACAGCGGGATACAGCGGGGACACAGCGGGGGACACAGCGGAACACAGCGTGACACAGTGGTACACAGCGGGGGACACAGCAGGGAAACAGCGGGACACAGCGGGGGACACAGTGGGGACACAGCGGGGACACAGCAGGACACAGCGTGACATAGGGGGACAAAGCAGGGACACAGCGGGACACAGTGTGGACACAGAGGGACCCAACGGGGTACACAGCGGGGACACAGTGGGACACAGCGGGGACACAGCGAGGGACACAGCGGGACACAGCGGGGAGACATCGGGGGACACAGTGGGGGACACAGCGGGACACAGCGGTGACACAGCGGGGACACAGCGGGGGACACAGCGTAGGACAGAGCGGGACACAGCGGGACACAGCGGGACACAGGGGTGGACACAGCGGGGATACAGCGGGGGACACAGCTGGACAAAGGGCGAAACAGCAGGGACAAAGCGGGAAACAGCGGGTACACTGCGGTGACACAGCGGGACACAGTGGGGACACAGCGGGACAGAGCGGGGCCACAGCGGGGGACAGAGCGGGACACAGCGGGACACAGCGGGGGACACAAAGGGGGACAGCGGGGACACAGCTGGGGACAACGGGGACACAGCGGGGACACAGAGGGAGACACATCGGGGACACAGCGGGACACAGCAGGGGACACAGTGGGACACAGCGGTGACACAGCAGAGACACAGCGGGGACAGAGCGGGGCACACAGCGAGAACACAGCAGGACACAGCGGGACATAGTGGGGACACAGCCGGGGACACAGCAGGGGACAGCGGGGAAACACATGGGCACAATGGGGACACAGCGGGGACACAGAGGGGGAAAGAGCGGGGACACAGCGGGGACACAGCACTGACACAGCGAGACACAGCGGAGACACAGCGAGACTCAACAGGGCTACAGCAGGGGAAACAGTGGGACACAGCGGGAAACACAGCGGGACACAGCGGGGACACAGCGGGACACAGCGGGACACATTTGGACACATCGGGGATACAGCGGACACACAGCGGGGACACAGCGGGACACAGCGGGGAACACAGCGGGGACAAAACGGGGATACAGCGGTGTCACAGCCGGGGACACAGAGGGACAGAGCGGAACACAGCAGGGGACATAGCGGGGGACAGCAGGGACACACCAGGGAACAACGGGGAAACAGCGGGACACAACGGGGGACAGAGCAGGGGACACAGCGGGACACAGAAGGGAACAAGCAAGGACACAGCGGGAACAGCAGGGACACAGTGGGGACACAGCGGGGACACAGCGGGGGACACAACGGGACAGAGCGGGGACACAGAGGGATACACAGCGGGACTCAGCGGGACACATCGGGGAACACAGCAGGACATAGCGGGGGACACAGCAGGACACAACGGCGGACACAGCGATACACAGCGGGACATAGCGGGGGCCACAGACGGACACAGCGGGGGACACAGCGGGAGACACAGCGGGGACACAACGGGGCACCGCGGGCGACTCAGCGGGGACACAACGGGGGACAAAGAGGGGACACAGCTTGGACATAGCGGGACACAGCGAGGACACAGCGGGGGACACAGCTGGACACAGCGGGACACAGCGGGGACACAGAGGTGGACAAAGCGGGGACACAGCGGGACACAGCGGGGGATACAGAGGGACACAGCGGGACACAGAGGGGACACAGCGGGGGACACAGAGGAACACAGTGGGACACAGTGGGACACAGCGGTGGACACAGCGGGGACACAGCGGGGACATAGTGGGACGCAGCGGGGGACACAGCAGGGACACATCGGGGACACAGCGGGACACAGCAGGACATAGGGGGACACAGTGGGGACACATCGGGACACAGCAGGGACATAGATGGACACAACGGGGGACACAGCAGGAACACAGCGGTATACAGCGGGGACACAGCGAGGGACACAGCGGGACACAGCGGGGACACAGTGGGGGACACAGCGGGGGACACAGCGGGGACACAGCGGGGGACACAGCGTGAGACAGAGAGGGACACAGCGGGACACAGCAGGGGACACAGCGGGGATACAACGGGGGACAGAGCTGGACACAGCGGGACACAGCAGGGCCACAGCGGGGGACACAGCGGGACACAGCGGGGACTAAGTGGGACACAGCGGGGGACCGCGGGGACACAGCGGGGGACACAGCGAGACACAGCGGGACACAGCGGGGCACAGGGGTACACAGCGGGAACACAGAGGGGACACAGCAGGACACATCGGGGACACAGCAGGGACACAGGGGGACACAGCGGGGGACACAGCGGGACACAGCGGGACACAGCGGGGACACAGCGGGACACAGCAGGGAAACAGCAGGGACACAGCGGGACACAGTGGTGGACACAGCGGGGACACAGTGGGGGACACAGTGGGACAGAGCGGGGACACAGAGGGGGACACAGCGGGACTCAGCGGGACACAGCGGGGGACACAGCGGGACACAGCGGGGGACACATCGGGGACACAGCGGGGCACCGCGGGGTCACAGCGGGGACACAGTGGGGGATAAAGAGGGGACGCAGCTTGGACATAGCGGGACACAGCGAGGACACAGCGGGGGACACAGCTGGACACAGCGGTACACAGCGGGGACACAGAGGTGGACACAGCGGGGACACAGCGGGACACAACGGGGGATACAGCGGGACACATTGGGACACAGCGGGGACACAGCGGGGGACAGCAGGGACACACAGGGGGACAACGGGGACACAGCGCGACACAACGGGGGACAGAACAGGGGACACAGCGGGACACAGCAGGGGACAAGCGAGGAGACAGCGGGACACAGCGGGGACACAGCGGGGACACAGCGGGGACACAGCGGGGGACACAGCGGGACAGAGCGGGGACAGAGAGGGACACAGCGGGACTCAGCAGGACACATCGGGGGACACAGCGGGACACAGTGGGGGACACAGCGGGGACACAGCGGGATACAGCGGCGGACACAGCGATACACAGCGGGACATAGCGGGGGACACAGCCTTACACAGCGGGGGACACAGCGGGGGACACAGTGGGGACACAGCGGGACACAGCAGGGACACAGCGAGGGACACATCGGGACACAGCGGGGACACAGTGGGGGACACAGCGGGGGACACAGTGGGACACAGCGGTGACACAGCGGGGATACAGCAGGGGACACAGCGTGGGACAGAGAGGGACACAGCAGAACACAGCGGGACACAGCAGGGGACACAGCGGGGATACAGGGGGGCACACAGATGGACACAGAGGGACACAGCAGGGACTCAGCGGGACACAGCAGGTACACTGCGGGGGACAGAGGGGACACAGCGGGACACAGCGGAGGACACAGCAGGGGACAGCGGGGACACAACTGGGGACAACGGGGACACAGCGGGGACACAGAGGGGGACACAGCGGGGACACAGCGGTACACAGCAGGGGACACAGCGGGGGACACAGCAGGACACAGCGGGGACACAACGGGGGCCTCAGCGGGGGACACTGCGGGACACAGCGGGGGACACAGGGGGTACACAGCGGGACACAGCGGGACGCAGCGGAACACAGCGGGGGACACAGCAGGGGACAGCGGGGACATAGCGAGGGATAAGGGAGACACAGCGGGACAAAGCTGGGGACACAGCGGGGGACACAGTGGGACAGAGCGGAGACACAGAGGGGGACACAGCGGGACTCAGCGGGACACATCGGGGGACACAGCAGGACACAGTGGGGGACACAGCGGGGACACAGTGGGACACAGCGGTGACACAGCGGGGACACAGCGGGGACACAACGGGGACACAGCGGGACAAAGCGGGGGACACAGCGGGACACAGCAAGGGACAAGCAAGGACACAGTGGGACACAGCGGGACACAGCGGGGGACACAGTGGGACACAGCGGGGGACACAGCGGGACACAGCGGCGGACACAGCGATACACAGCGGGACATAGAGGGGGACACAGTGGGACACAGCAGGGGACACAGCGGGGGACATAGCGGGATACAGCAGGGACACAGTGGGACACAGTGGGGGACAAAGCGGGACCCAGCGTGGGACATAGCGGGGGACACAGCGGGGACACAGCGGGACCTGGCAGGGGACACAGCGGGGACACAGCGATGACACAGCGGGGGACACAGCGGGGACACAGCTGGACACAGCGGGACACAGCAGGGACTCAGCGGGACATAGCAGGACCACAGCAGGGGACACAGCGGGGACACAGAGGGACACAGCGGGGGATACAGCGGGACACAGCGGGACACAGCAGGACACAGTGGGGACACAGAGAGACACAACGGGGGACACAGCGGGGACACAGTGGGACACAACGGGGACACAGCGAAGGTCACAACGGGACACAGCGGGGACACAGCGAGGGTCACCACGGGACACAGCAGGGACACATCGGGGGACACAGCGGGACACAGCAGGGACTCAGCGGGACATAGCAGGACCACAGCAGGGGACACAGCGGGGACACAGAGGGACACAGCGGGGGATACAGCGGGACACAGCGGGACACAGCAGGACACAGTGGGGACACAGAGAGACACAACGGGGGACACAGCGGGGACACAGTGGGACACAACGGGGACACAGCGAGGGTCACAACGGGACACAGCAGGGACACATCGGGGGACACAGCGGGACACAGCAGGGGACACAGCGTGGGACAGAGCGGGACACAGCGGGACACAGCGGGACACAGCTGGACACAGCGGGACACAGCGGTGGACACAACGGGGATACAGCAGGGGACACAGCTGGACACAGCGGGGGATACAGTGGGGTCACAGCAGGGGAAACTGCGGGTGACAAAGCGGGAAACAGCAGGGACTCAGCAGCACACAGCGGGTACATTGCGGTGACACATCGGGACACAGCGGGGACACAGCGGGGGTCACAGCGGGGGACACAGCGGGACACAGCAGTGACACAGCGGGGACAAAGCGGGGACACAGCGGGACACAGCGGGGGACACAGTGGGGACACAGCGGGGAACACTGCGGGGGACAAAGCGGGACACAGAAGAACACAGCCGGGACACAACACTGACACAGCGGGGGACACAGCGAGGACACAGCGGGGGACACAGCGGGGACACAGTGGGGGACACAGCGGGGGACACAGCGGGGAACACAGAGGGACACAGCGGGGACACAGCGGGGGACACAGCTGGGGACACAGCTGAACACAGCGGGGCACAGCGGAGGACACAGCAGGGGACACAGCGGTACACAGCGGGACACAGCAGGGAAACATCGGAGACACAGCGGGACACAGCAGGGGACAGAGGGGACACAGCGGGACACAGCAGAACACAGCGTGGGACAGAGCGGGGGACAGCGGGGACACACCTGGGGACAACGGGGACACAGCAGGGACACAGAGGGGGACACAGCGGCGACACAGAGGGACACAGCGGCGGACACAGCGGGGGACACAGCAGGACACAGCGGGACACAGCGGGGATACAGCGGGGTACTCAGCGCTGGACACTGTGGGACACAGCGGGGGCACAGCGGGACATAGCGTGGGACCCAGCGTGACCCAGCGGGGGACAGAGCGCGGGACAGAGCGGGGACACAGCGGAGCACCACGGGGAACACAGCGGGGACACAGTGGGGACACAGCGGGGACAAAGCGGGGACATAGCCGGACACAGCGAGGACACAGCGGGGGACAAAGCTGCACACAGCGGGACACAGCAGGGACACAGAAGTGGACACAGCGGGGAAACAACGGGACACAGCGGGGGATACAGCGGGACACAGCGGGACACAGCGGGGACACAGCGGGGGACACAGCGGAACACAGCGGGACACAGTGGTACACAGCGGGGGGACACAGCAGGGAAACAGCGGGACACATCGGGGGACACAGCGGGGACATAGCGGGGGATAAGGGGGACACAGCGGGACAAAGCTGGGGACACAGTGGGGACACTGTGGGACAAAGCAGAGACACAGAGGGGGACACAGCGGGAATCAGCGGGACACATCGGGGGACACAGCGGGACACAGTGGGGGACACAGCGGGGGCACAGCAGGGACACAGCGGCAGACATAGCGATACACAGAGGGACATAGCGGTGGACACAGCCGGACACAGCGGAGGCACAGCGGGGGACACCGCGGGGACACAGCGGGACACAGCAGGGACACAGCGAGGGACACAGCGTGGGACAGAGAGTGATACAGCAGAACACAGTGGGACACAGCTGGGGACACAGCTGAGATAGAGCGGGGGACACAGCTGGACACAGCGGGACACAGCAGGGACTCAGCGGGACACAGCGGGGACACAGCGGGACACAGCAGGGAAACAGCAGGGACACAGCTGGACACAGTGGGGGACACAGCAGAGACACAGCGGGGGACACAGCGGGACAGAGCCGGGACACAGAGGGGGACACAGCGGGACTCAGCGGGACACAGCGGGACACAGCGGGGGACACAGCGGGGACACAGCGGGGACACAGTGGGACACAGCATGGGACACAGCGGGGACACAGCGGGACACAGCAAGACATAGGAAGACACAGTGGGGACACAGCGGGACACAGCGGGGACACAGAGGGACACAAAGGGTGACACAGCGGGGACACAGCGGGACACAGCGGGGACACAGCGAGGGACACAGCGGGACACAGCGGGGACACAGCGGGACACAGCGTGGGACACAGCGGGGACACAGCGGGGGACAAAGAGGGGACACAGCTTGGACATAGAGGGACACAGCTAGGACACAGCGGGGGACACAGCTGGACACAGCGGGACACAGCGGGGACACAGAGGTGGATACAACGATACACAGCGGGACATAGAGGGGGACACAGTGGGACACAGCAGGGGACACAGCAGGCGACACAGCTGGGGACGCAGCGGGGGACACAGTGGGAGACACAGTGGGACACAGCGGTGACACAGCGGGGACACAGCAGGGGACACAGCGTGGGACAGAGAGGGACACAGCAGAACACAGCGGGACACAGCAGGGGACACAGCAGGGATACAGCGGGGGACACAGCGGGACACAGCAGGGGATACAGCGGGGACACAGTGGCACACAGCGGAGGACACAGCGATACACAGCGAGACATAGCGGGGGACACAGCGGGACACAGCGGGGGACACAGCGAGGGACACAGTGGGATACAGCAGGAACACAGCGGGACACAGCGGGAGACACAGCGGGACACAGTGGGGGACAGCGGGGACACAGCGGGACACAGCGGGGGACACAACAGGGACACAGCGGGGACACAGCGGGACACAGCGGGAACACAGCAGGAACACAGCGGGACAGAGCAGAGACACAGGGGGACACAGCGGGGACACAGCAGATACACAGCGGGACACAGCAGAGTACACAGCGGGACACAGCGGGACACAGTGAGGACACAGCGGATACACAGCGGGACACAGCGGAGTACACAGCGGGACACAGCGGGACACAGTGAGGACACAGCGGGACACAGCGTGACATAGCGGGGACACAGCTGGGACACAGCGGGGGACACAGTGGGACACAGCGGGACACAGTGGGGCACAGCGAGGACACAGCGGGACACAGCGGGACACAGCAGGGACACAGCGGGGACACAGCGGGGACACAGCGGGGGACACAGCGAGAACACAGCAGGACATAGCGGGACATAATGGTGACACAGCGGGGGACACAGCGGGGGACAGCGGGGACACCTGAGCACAATGGGGACACAGCGGGGACACAGAGGGGGACAAAGCGGGGGACAGCAGGGACACACCGGGGGCCAACAGGGACACAGCGGGACACAACGGGGGACAGAGCAGGGGATAGAGCAGGACACAGCTGGGGACAAGTGAGGACACAGCAGGACACAGCGGGGACATAGCGGGGACACAGCGGGGGACACAGCGGGACAGACCGGGGACACAGAGGGGGACACAGCAGGACACAGCGGGACACAGCGGGGGACACAGCCAGACACAGCGGGGGACACAGCAGGGGACACAGCGGCGGACAAAGCGATACACAGCGGGACATAGTGGGGGACACAGCCGGAAACAGTGGGGGACACAGCGGGGGACAAAGCGGGGCACCGCGGGGGACACAGCGGGGACACAGTGTTGGACAAAGAGGGGACACAGCTTGGACATAGCGGGACACTGCGGGGACACAGCGGGGGACACAGCTGGACACAGCGGGACACAGCAGGGACACAGAGATGGACACAGCGGGGACACATTGGGACACAGTGGGACACAGCGGGACACAGCGGGGACACAGCGGAACACAGCAGGACACAGCGGGACACAGCGGGGACACAGTGGGACACAGCATGTGACACAGCGGGGACACAGCGGTACACAGCAGGACATAGGAAGACATAGTGTGGACACAGCAGGACACAGCGGGGACACAGAGGGACACAAAGGGTGACACAGCGGGGACACAGCGGGACACAGCGGGGACACAGCGAGGGACACAGTGGGACACAGAGGGGACACAGTGGGGGACACAGCAGGGGACACAGTGGAACACAGCGGTGACACAGCGGGGACACAGCGGGGGACACAGCGTGGGACAGAGAGGGGCACAGCGGGACACAGCGGGACACAGCAGGGGACACAGCGGGGATACAGCGGGCGACACAGCTGGACACAGCGGGACACAGCAGGGACTCAGTGGGACACAAAGGGTACACTGCGGTTACACAGCGGGACACAGCGGGGACACAGTGGGACACAGCGTGGGACACAGCGGGGACACAGTGGGGGACAAAGAGGGGACACATCTTGGACATAGCGGGACACAGCGAGGATACAGCGGGGGACACAGCTGGACACAGCGGGACACAGCGGGGACACAGAGGTGGATACAGCGTGGAAACAGCGGGACACAGCGGGGGATACAGCGGGACACAGCAGGACACAGCGGGGACACAGCGGGGGACAAAGCAGAACACAGCGGGACACAGCGGGACACAGCGGGGACACAGCTGGGACACAGTGGGACACAGCGTGGGACACAGCGGGACACAGCAGGATATAGGGGGACACAGTGGCACACAGCGGGACACAGTGGAGACACAGAGGGAAACAACGGGGAACACAGTGGGGACACAGCGGGACACAGCGGGGACACAGTTAGGGTCACAGCGGGACACAGCGGGGACACAGTGGGGAAAAAACCGGGGACACAGTGGGACACAGCAGGGACACAGTGGGGAAAAAACCGGGGACACAGTGGGACACAGCGGGGACACAGCGGGGACAAAGCGGAGGACACAGCGTGGGACAGAGAGGGACACAGCGGGACACAGCGGGAAACAGCAGGGGACACAGCGGGGATACAGCGGGGGACACAGCTGGACACAGCAGGACACAGCACGGACTCAGCGGGACACAGCGGGTACACTGCGGTGACACAGCAGGACACAGCGGGGCCACAGCGGGCCACAGCGGGGCCACAGCGGGGGACCCAGAGGGACACAGCGCAGTACACAGAGGGACACAGCGGGACACAGCGGGGACACAGCGGGGACACAGCGGGGACACAGAGGGGGACACAGCGGGATAGAGCGGGGACACAGAGGGGGACAAAGCGGAACTCAGCGGGACACAGAGGGCGACACAGCGGGACACAGCGGGGACACAGCGGGACACAGCGGCGGACACAGCGAAACACAGCGGGACATAGCGGGGGACACAGCCGGACATAGCGGGAGATACAGAGGGGGACACAGCGGGGACACAGCAGGGGACAGAGCTGTACACAGCGGGACACAGAAGGGACTCAGCGGGACACAGCGGGTACACTGCGGTGACACAGCGGGACACAGCGGGGCCACAGCGGGCCACAGCGGGGAAACAGCGGGGGACCCAGAGGGACACAGCGGAGAACACAGAGGGACACAGCGGGACAGAGCGGGGGACAGAGGGGACACAGCGGGTCACAGAGGGACACAGCAGGGGACAGCAGGGGACAGCAGGGACACAGCGGGGAACAAGGGGGACACAGCGGGACAAAGCGGGGGACACAGCGGGGGACACAGCGGGACACAGCAGGGGACAAGCGAGGCCACAGTGGGACACAACGGGACACAGCGGGGACACAGCGTTGTACACAGAGAGACACAAAGCGGGAAACAGCGGGACACAGCGGGACACAGCAGGGGACACAGTGGGACACAGCGGGGACAAAGCGGAGGACACAGCGTGGGACACAGAGGGACACAGCGGGACGCAGCGGGACACAGCAGGGGACACAGCGGGGATACAGCGGGGGACACAGCTGGACACAGCAGGACACAGCAGGGACTCAGCGGGACACAGTGGGTACACTGCGGTGACACAGCGTGACACAGCGGGGACACAGCGGGCCACAGCGGGGCCACAGCGGGGGACCCATAGGGACACAGCGCAGTACACAGAGGGACACAGCGGGACACAGCGGGGGACAGAGGGGACACAGTGGGACACAGCGGGACACAGCAGGGGACAGCAGGGACACACCAGGGGACAACGGGGACACAGTGGGGACAGAGGGGGACACAGCGGGGACACAGCAGGACACAGCAGGGGACACAGCGGGGGACACAGCCGGACACAGCGGGGACACAGCGGGGGCCTCAGTGGGGGACACTGCGGGACACAGCGGGGGACAAAGGGGGGACACAGCGGGACACAGCGGGGGACAAAGCAGGGGACACAGCGGGACACAGCAGAACACAGCGGGGACACAGCAGGGGACAGCAGGGACAAAGCGGGGGACAAGGGGGACACAGTGGTGCAAAGCGGGGGACACAGCGGGGGACACAGTGGGACACAGCAGGGGACAAGCGAGGACACAGTGGGACACAGCAGGACACGGCGGGGACACAGCGGTGTACACAGAGAGACACAAAGCGGGAAACAGCGGGACACAGCGGGACACAGCGGGGGACACAGCGGGACACAGCGGGGGACACAGCGAGGACACAGTGGGACACAGCGAGGACACAGCGAGGACACAGTGGGGACACAGCGGGGAACAAAGCGGGAACACAGCGTGACAGAGCGGGACACAGCAGGTACACAGCGGGAAACAGCGGGGGACACAGCGGGACACAGCGGGGGACACAATGGGGACACAGCGCCGGACACAGGAATACACAGCGGGACATAGCGGGGGACACAGCGGGACCCGGGGGGGGACAGAGCAGGGGACACAGCTGGGACACAGCGGGACACAGCAGGACATAGCGGGACACAGCGGAGACACAGCGGGACACAGCGGGGACACAGAGGGACACAACGGACGACATAGCGGGGACACAGCGGGACATAGCGGGGACACAGCGAGGGACACAGCGGGACACAGCTGGGACACAGTGGGGGACACAGCGAGGGAAACAGCGGGACAGAGCGGTGACACAGCGGGGACACAGCGGGGGACACAGCGGGGAAAGAGTGGGGGACACAGCTGGACACAGTGGGAAACAGCAGGGACTCAGTGGCACACAGCGGGGACACTGCGGTGACACAGCGGGACACAGCTGGGCCACAGCGGGCCACAGCGGGGGACCCAGAGGGACACAGAGGAGAACACAGAGGGACACAGCGGGACACAGCGGGGACACAGCGGGGACACAGGGGGAACAAAGCGGGAACACAGCATGACACAGCGGGACACAGCGGGGACACAGAGGGGACACAGCGGGACACAGCGGGAAACATTGGGGACACAGCATGGACACAGAGGGACACAGCGCGGGACACAGCGGGGGACAGCGGGGACACACCTGGGGACAACGGAGACGCAGCGGGGACACAGAGGGGGACACATCGGGGACACAGCGGGACACAGCGGGGCACAGAGCGGGGGACACAGCCGGACACAGCGGGGACACAGCGGGACACAGCAGGACACAGCGGGGGACACAGCGAGGACACATTGGGACACAGTGGGGACACAGCGGGACACAGCGGAACACAGCGGGACACAGCAGGGCCACAGCGGTAGATACAGTGGGACAAAGTGGGGGACACAGCGGGACACAGCGGGGGACACAGGGAGGACACAGCGGAACCCAGCCGGACCCAACGTCGATACAGCGGGGACACAGCAGGACACAGAGAGGTACACACTTGGGGACACAATGCGACACAGCAGGGGACACGGCGAGGACACTGCGGGAATATAGCGGGACACAGCGGGGTACACAGCGGGACACAGCGGGACACAGCTTGGGTCACAGCTGGGACACAGCGGGACACAGCGGGGACACAGCGAGGACACAGCGGGACACAGCCGGACACAGCGGGGGACAAAGCAGGAGACAGCGGGGGACACAGCGAGGACACAGCGGGACACAGCGGTGACACAGAGGGGGACACAGTGGGACACAGTGGGTGACACAGCGAGGACACATTGGGACACAGCGGGGACACAGCGGGACTCAGCGGGGGACACAGCAGTAGAAAGCGGGACACAGCGGGACACAGCGGGGAAACAGCAGGGACACACGGGGGACACAGGGAGGACACAGCGGGACACAGCGGGGACACAGTGGGGGACACAGCAGGGGACAAAACGAGGCACCATGGGACACAGCGGGACACAGTGGTGGACAAGGGGGAGACAGAGCGGGAACATAGCAGGACACAGTGGATTACACAGCGGGACACAGCGGGGGACACAGCGGGGACACAGCGGGACACAGCGGGGGACACAGCGAGGACACATTGGGACACAGCGGGGACACAGCGGGACACATCGGGGGACACAGTGGGGACACAGCGGAACACAGTGTGGGACACAGCAAGGACACAACGGGAAACAGCAGGACACAGTGAGGACACAGAGGGACAGAGCGGGGGAAACAGCAGGACACAGCGGCGACACAGCAGTGGACACAGCAGGCAGAGCGGGGGACACAGCGGGACACAGCGGTGGACACAGCGGGACACAGCGGTGGACACAGCGAGAACACAGCGGGACCCAGCGGGACACAGTGACGATACAGCGGGGACACAGCGGGACACAGCGGGGTACACAGCTGGCGACATAACTGGCCACATCGGGGGACACAGCAAGGACACAGCGGAACACAGCGTGGGACACAGCGAGGACACAGGGGGACACAGCGGGACACAGTGGGACACAGCAGGAACACAGCAGTAGACATAGCGGGACACAGCAGGGGACACAGCGGGACACAGCGGGGGACACAGGGAGGACACAGCGGGACACAACGGTGACACAGAGGGGGACACAGTGGGACACAGCGGGTGACACAGCGAGGACACATTGGGACACAGCGGGGACACAGCAGGACTCAGCGAGGGACACAGCAGTACACAGCGGGACACAGCGGGACACAGCAGGGAAAGAGCAGGGACACACGGGGGACACAGGGAGGACACAGCGGGACACAGCGCCGACACAGCGGGGGACAGAGCGGGGAACAAAACGAGGCACCACGGGACACAGCGGGACACAGTGGTGGACAAGGGGGAGACAGAGCGGGAACATAGCAGGACACAGCGGAGTACACAGCGGGACACAGCGGGGGACACAGCGGGGACACAGCGAGGACACATTGGGACACAGCGGGGACACAGCGGGACACATCGGGGGACACAGCGAGGACACAGCAGAACACAGCGTGGGACACAGCGAGGACACAGCGGGAAACAGCAGGACACAGCGGGGGACACAGCGAGGACACAGCAGGACAGAGCGGGGGAAACAGCGGGACACAGCGGCGACACAGCGGGGGACAGAGCGGGGGACAAAATGAGGCATCACGGGACACAGCGGGACACAGCGGTGGACACAGCGAGAGCACAGCGTGACCCAGCGGGACACAGAGACGATACAGCGGGGACATAGCGGGACACAGCGGGGTACACAGCTGGGGACACAACTGGGCACATCGGGGGACACAGCAAGGACACAGCGGAACACAGCGTGGGACACAGCGAGGACACAGGGGGACACAGCGGGACACATTGGGACACAGCAGGAACACAGCAGTAGACACAGCGGGACACAGCAGGGGACACAGCGGGACACAGCGGAGGACACAGGGAGGACACAGCGGGACACAGCGGGGACTCACCGGGGGACACAGCGGGGGACAAACGGGACGCCACGGGACACAGCGGGACACAGCGGGGGACAAAGGGAGACAGAGTGGGACACAGCGAGGACACAGCGGGACACAGCACAGTACACAACGGGGTCACAGCGGGTAACAGCGGGACACAGCGGGGGACAAAGGGGAGACACTGCGGGACACAGCTGGGGACACAGCGAGGACCCATTGGGAAACAGCGGGGACACAGCGGAACTCAGCGGGAGACACAGCGGGTGACAAATCCGGACACCACGGGACACAGTGTGACACAGCTGGACACAGCGGGGTACTCAGCGGGACACAGCGGGCGCACAGCGGGGACACAGAAGGATACAGCAGGACACACGGGGACACAGCGGGGGACACAGTGGGACACAGCGAGGGACAGAGTGACGACACAGCGGGACACAGCGGGACACAGCGAGGGACAGAGTGACGACACAGCGGGACACAGCGGGACACAGGGGGACTCAGCAGGGTCACAGCGGGACACAGCGGGACACAGCGGGGTACACAGCGGGACACAGCGGGGGACACAGCGGGACACAGCGGAGGACACAGCAGGACACAGCGGGGGACACAGCGGGGGACACAGCGGGACACAACGGGGAACACAGAGAGGACCCAGCGGGACCCAGCGGGACCCAGCGGGACACAGCGTCGATACAGCCGGGACACAGCGTTACACAGCGGGGTACACAGCTGGGGACACAAAGGGACACAGTGGGGGACACAGCGGGACACCGCATGACACAGCGGGGACACAGCAGGGACACAGCAGGGACAAAGCGGGACACCACCGAACACAGCGGGACACAGCGGGAAACAGCGGTGACCCTGTGGTGACCCTGCGGGCACACAGCGGGACACAGTGGGGACAAAGCTGGACACAGCGGGACACAGCGGGGGACACAGCAAGACACAGTGGGACACAGCGGGGGACAAAGCAGAACACAGTGGGGGACATAGCGTGGGACACAGCGGGGCCACAGCGTGGACACACCGGGACACTGAGGGTCACAGCAGGGATACAGCGAGACACAACGGGACTCAGCGGGGACACATCGGGACACAGCGGGGACACAGCCGGGACACAACGGGGGACACAGCGGGACACAACGGGAAACAGCAGTGACCCTGCGGGGACACAGCGGGACACAGCAGGGGACACAGTGGAACACAGTGGGGGACAGAGCGTGTGACACAGCGAGACACAGCGGGGACAAAGTTGGTCCGAGTGGGGTACACAGCATGACACAGCGGGGACACAGCGGGAACACAGCGGGACACAGAGGGGGACACAGCGGGACACAGTGGGGTACACAGCGAGGACACAGCGGGACACAGCGCGGGAAACATCGGGACACAACGGGGACACAGCAGTGGACGCAGCAGGACACAGCGGGGACAAAGCGGGGCACAGGGGGGACACAGCGGGGGACACAGCGGGACACAGCGGGACACAGTGGGACACAGCAGGGGACACAGGTTGGACACAGCGGGACACAGCTGGGCCACAGCGGGACTCAGCCGGGGACACAGCAGTACCCAGTGGGACACAGCAGGACACAGCGGGGGACACAGCGGGACACAGAGGGGGACACAGAGGGGTACACAGCGGGACACAGCGGGGAACACAGCGAGGAAATAAAGGGACACATCGGGGGACACAGCGGGACACAGCAGGGACACAGCAGTAGACACAGCGGGACACATCGGAGCACACAGCGGGACACAGCGGGGGACACAGCGGGACCAAGCGGGACACAGCGTCTGTACAGCGGGGACACAGCGGGACACAGCGGGGTACACAGCTGGGGACACAACGGGACACAGCAGGGGATACAGCGAGGACACAGCGGAACACAGCGTGGGACACAGTGAGGACACAGTGGGACACAGCGTGGCACAGCGGGGACTCACCGGGAGACACAGCGTGGGACAAAGTGGGACACCACGGGACACAGCGGGACACAGTGGGACACAGCAGGGACACTGCGGGAACATAGCGGGACACAGCAGGGTACAAAGCGGGACACAGTGGGACACAGCGGGGGACACAGCAGGGACACAGCGGGACAAAGCGGGGAACACAGCGAGGACACAGTGGGACACAGCGTGGGACAAAGCGGGAGACAGCGGGGTACACAGCGAGGACACAGCGGGACACAGCGGGGACACAGAGGGGACTCAGCGGGGGACACAGCGGGGGACAAAGCGGGACACTACAGGACACAGTGTGACACAGTGTGACACAGCGGGGACACAGCGGGGACACAGCGAGACAAAGCAGGGGACACAGCGGGACACAGCGGGACACAGCGGGGGACACAGCAGGGGACAGAGAGGGGACACAGCGAGGACACAGCGGGACACAGTGGGGGACAGGTGGGGACACAGCGGGACACAGCGTGGACACAGCAGTGGACACAGAAGGACACAGCGGGGGACACAGCGGGACACAGCGGGGGACACAGCGGGGGACACATCGGGACACAGCGGGACACACGGGGAACACAGGGGGGACACAGCGGGACACAACGGGGGGACACAGCGAGGACACATTGGGACACAGCGGGGACACAGTGGGACTCAGAGGGGAACACAGCAGTACACAGCGGGACACAGCGGGACACAGTGGGGGACAAAGCGGGACACAGCGGGGGACACAGAGGGGTACACAGCTGGACACAGCGGGGAACACAGCGAGGACAAAACGGGACCCAGCGGGACACAGCGTCAATGCAGCGGGGACATAGCGGGACACAGAGGGGTACACAGCTGGGGTCACAACGGGACAAAGCGAGGACACAGCAGAACACAGCGTGGGACACAGCGAGGACACAGCGAGACACAGCGGGACACAGCGGGGACACAGGGAGGACACAGCGGGACACATAGGGGCACACAGCGGGACAGAGCGGGGGACACAGGGAGGACACAGCGTTACACAGTGGGGACACAGCGGGTACTCACCGGGGGACACAGCGGGGGACAAAACGGGACACCAAGGGACACAGTGTGACACAGCGGGAAACAGTGTGGTACACAGCTGGAGGAACAACGGGAAACAGCGGGGGACACAGCGGGACACAGCGGGACACAGCAGGGACAAAGCGGGGGACATAGCGGCGGACAGAGCGGGACACAGCAGGGACCCAGTGGGACCCAGGGGGGAAACAGCGGGGACTCAGGGAGGCACACAGAGGGACAACGGTGGTCAAAGCGGGACACAGTGGGGACACAGCAGGGATACAGCAGCGGCCACAGCCGGACACAGTGGGACACAGCGGGGACACAGCGGGACACAGCGGGGGACACAGCGGGGACACAGCACGGGACACTGCAGGACACAGCGAGGGACACAGTGGGGGACACAGCGGGACACAGCGGGGAACACAGCAAGGACCCAGCGGGACCCAGCAGGACACAACGTCGATACAGCGGGGGACACAGTGGGACACAGAGGGACACAGCGGAGGACAGTGCGGAACACAGCGAGGGACACAGGGAGGACACAGCGGGACAGAGCGGGGACACATCGGGGACTCAGCGGGGGACACAGCAGGGGACAAAGCAGGACACCACGGAACACAGCGGGACAGAGCGGGGACACTGCGGGGAAACAGCGGGACACAGCGGGGGACACAGCGGGACACAGCGGGACACAGCGAGGGACACAGCGGGGACACAGCGGGACACAGCGGGGACACAGCGAGACACAGCGGGACACAGCGTGGACAATGCGGGAACATAGCGGGACACAGCGGGGTACACAGCGGGAAACAGCGGGACACAGCGCGGGAGACAGCGGGACACAGCGGGACACAGCAGGGGACACAGCGGGACACAGAGGGGGACACAGAGGGGTACACAGCGGGACACAGCGGGGAACACAGCGAGGACACAGCGAGACCGAGCGGGACACAGCGTCGATACAGCGGGGACACTGCGGGACACAGCGGGGTACACAGCTGGGGACACAACGGGACACAGCAGGGGACACAGCGAGGACACAGCGGAACACAGCGTGGGACACAGCGAGGACACAGCGGGGGACACAGCGGGGGACACAGCGGGGACACAGCGGGGCACAGCGGGGGACATAGCGAGGACACAGCAGGACACAGCGGGACACAGCGTTGGACAAAGCAGGAGACAGCGGGGAAAAAAGCGAAGACACAGCGGAACACAGCGGGGACACAGAGGGGACTCAGCGGGGGACACAGCAGGGGACACAGCGGGACACAACGGGACACAGCGGGGGACACAGCGGGACACAGCGGGGGACACAGCGGGGAACACAGCGGGACACAACGGGGAACACAGCGAGGACACAGCAGGACACAGCGTCGATACAGCGGGGACACAGCGGGACACAGCGGGGTACACAGCTGGGGACACAACGGGACACAGTGGGACACAGCGGGGGACACACCGGGGACACAGCGGGGGACACAGCGGGACACAGCGGGGGACACAGCGGGGGACAGCAGGGGACAGAGAGGGGACACAGCGGGACACAGCGGGGACACAGCTGGACACAGCGGGGTACTCAGCGGGACACAGCGGGTGCACAGCGGGGGACACAGCGGGACACAGCAGGGGACAGAGCGACGACACAGCGGGACCAAGCGGGGACACAGGGGGACACAGCGGGGGACACAGCGAAGACACAGCGGGACACAGCGGGGGAAAAAGCAGGACACAGCGGGGACACAGCAGTGTAGACAGCGGGACACAGCAGGGGACACAGAGGGACACAGGGGGGGACACTGGGGGGACACAGCGGGACACAGAGGGACACAGGGGGGGACACTGGGGAGACACAGCGGGACACAGCGGGGACACAGCGGGACTCAACGGGGGACACAGCAGTATACAGCAGGACACAGCAGGGACACAGCGGGGAACAGAGCGGGACACAGCTGGACACAGAGGGGTCACAGCGGGACACAGAGGGTGACACAGAGGGATACACAGCGGGACACAGCAGGGAACACAGCGAGGACACAGCGGGACCCAGCGGGCCACAGCGTTGATAGAGCGGGGACACAGCGGGACAGAGCGGGGACACAGAGGGACTCCGCAGGGACACAGCAGTACACAGCGGGGCACAGCAGGGACACAGCGGGGACACAGCGGAACACAGCGGGACACAGCGGGGGACACAGCGTGACACAGAGGGGACACAGAGGGGTACACAGCGGGACACAGCGGGGAACACAGCGAGGACACATTGTGACCCAGCGGGACACAGCGTCGATTCAGCGAAAACACAGCGGGACACAGCGGGGTACACAGCTGGGGACACAACGGGACACATCGGGGGACACAGCGAGGACCCAGCGGAATACAGCGTGGGACACAGCGAGGACACAGCGGGACACAGCGGGGACACACCGGGACACTGAGGGTCACAGCAGGGACACAGCGGGACACAGCGGGACACAGCAGGACACAGCGGGGGACACAGCGGGACACAGCGGGGTACACAGCAAGGACACAGTGGGGAACACAGCGAGGACACAGCGGGACCCAGCGGGATACAGCGTCGATACAGCGGAGACACAGCGGGACACAGTGGTGTACACAGCTGGGGACACAACGGGACACATCGGGGGACACAGCGAGGACCCAGCGGAACACAGCGTGGGACACAGTGAGGACACAGCGGGACACAGCGGGACACAGTGGGGGACACAGCATGACACAGTGTGGACTCACCGGGGGACACAGCGGGGGACAAACTGGGACACCACGGGACACAGTGGGACACAGCAGGACACTGCGGGAACATAGCGGGACACAGCGGGGTACACAGCGGGACACAGCGGGACACAGCGGGGGACACAGCGGGGACACAGCAAGTCACAATGGGACACAGCGTGGGACACAGCGGGACACAGCGGGGGACACAGCGGGACACAGAGGGGGACACAGAGGGGTACACAGCGGGACACAGCGGGGAACACAGCGAGAACACAGCGAGGACACAGCGGGACCCAGCGGGACACAGCGTCCATACAGCGGAGACACAGCGGGGACACAGTGGGGACACAGCGGGACACAGCGGGTGACACAGCGAGGACACAGCAAGTCACAATGGGACACAGCGTAGGACAAAGCAAGAGACAGCGGGGGACACAGCGAGGACACAGCTGGACACAGCGGGGTACACAGCGGGACACAGCGGGGGACAGAGTGGGGTACACAACGGGACACAGCGGGAAGCACAGTGAGGACACAGCGGGGGACAAAGCGGTACACCACGGGACACGGTGTGACAAAGCGGGACACAGCGGGGTACACAACGGAACACAGCGTGGGACACAGCGAGGACACAGCGGGACCCAGCGGGACCCAGCGGGGACCCAGCAGGAACACAGCAGGGACACAGCGGGGGACACAGCGTGACACAATGGAACACAGCGGGCGACACAGCAGGACACAGCTGGGGACACAGCGGGGGACACAGCGGGACACCACGGGGAACACAGCGAGGACACAGCGGGACCGAGCGGGAAACAGCGTCGATACAATGGGGACACAGCGGGACAAAGCGGGGTACACAGCTGGGGACAAAAAGGGTCACAGTGGGGGACACAGCGGGACACAGCGGGACACAGTGGGACACAGCGGGACACAGTGGGGGGACACAGCAGAACACAGTGGGGGACAGAGTGTGGGACACAGCGAGACACAGCGGGGGACAGAGCGCGAGACAGCGGGGGACACAGCGAGGACACAGCAGGACACAGCGGGGACACAGCGGGGACTCAGCGGGGGACACAGCGGGACATAGCGGGACACTGTGAGGGGACACAGCGGAACAAACTGGGGGACAGAGTGTGGGACACAGCGAGACACAGCAGGGGACACAGCGGGACAAACCCGGGGGACACAGCAGGGGACACAACGGGACACAGTGGGAAACAGGGGGGGACACTGGGGAGACACAGCGGGACACAGCGGGGACACAGCGGGACTCAGCGGGGGACACAGCAGTATACAGCAGGACACAGTGGGGACACAGCAGGGACACAGCGGGGGACACAGCGGGACACAGTGGGACACAGAGGGGTCACAGCGGGACACAGAGGGGTCACAGCGGGACACAGAGGGGGACACAGAGGGTACACAGCGGGACACAGCGGGGAACACAGCGAGGACACAGCTGGACCCAGCGGAACACAGCGTTGATAGAGCGGGGACACAGCGGGACAGAGCGGGGACACAGTGGGGACACAGCAGGGACACAGCGGGGGACACAGCGGGGGACACAGCGGAACACAGCGGGACCCAGCAGGGGACACAGAGGGACACAGAGGGGGACACAGAGGGGTACACAGCGGGACACAGCGGGGAACACAGCGAGGACACATTGGGACCAAGCGGGACACAGCGTCAATACAGCGGGAACACAGCGGGACACAGCGGGGTACACAGCTGGGGACACAACGGGACACATCGGGGGACACAGCGAGGACCCAGCGGAACACAGCGTGGGACACAGCGAGGACACAGCGGGAAACAGGGGGACACACCGGGACACTGAGGGTCACAGCAGGGACACAGCGGGACACAGCAGGGAACACAGCGAGGACACAGCGGGACCCAGCGGGGGAAAAGGCATGACATAGCTGGGACACAGCAGTGGACACAGCGGGACACGGGGGGGACACAGCGGGACACAGTGGGACACAGCGGGGGACACAGGTGGGACAGAGCGGGACACAGCTGGGACACAGCGGGACACAGAGGGGGACACAGAGGGGTACAGAGCGGGACACAGTGGGGAACACAGCGAGGACACAGCGGGACCCAACGGGATACAGCGTCGATACAGCGGGGACACAGCGTTACACAGCGGGGTACACAGCTGGGGAAACAAAGGGACACAGTGGGGGACACAGCGGGACACAGCGGGACACAGTGGGACACAGCGGGGCAAAGCGTGAGACACAGTGGGGAGTCAGTGGGGGACACAGCGGGGGACAATGCGGGACACCACGGAACACAGCGGGACACAGTGGGAAACAGAGGTGACCCTGTGGGGACACAGCGGGACACAGCGTGGGAAACAGCGAGACACAGGGGGGACACAGCGGAACACAGTGGGGGACAGAGCGTGGGACACAGCGAGACACAACGGGGACAAAGCTGGACACAGCGGGGTACACAGCGGGACACAGCGGGGACACAGCGGGGACACAGCGGGACACAGCGGGTCACAGCAGGGACACAGCAGGACACAGCGGGACACAGCGGGGGACATAGGGGGACACAGGGGGCGACACAGCGAGGACACAGCGGGACACAGCGGGGGACACAGCGAGGACACAGCGGGACACAGGGGGGAAAACAGCGGGAAACAACGGGGACACAGCAGTGGCCACAGCGGGACACAGCGGGGGACACAGCGGGACACAGCGGGGGACACAGCGGGGGACACAGCGGGACACAGCGGGACACAGCGGGGGACACAGGTGGGACACAGCGGGACACAGCGGAACTCAGTGGGGGACACAGCAGTACACAGCGGGACACAGCGGAACACAGCGGGAACACAGCGAGGACACAGCGGGACACAGTGGAACACAGCAGGGACACAGCAGGGACACAGCAGGGACAAGAGGGGGACACAGCGGGACACAAAGGCACACAGCGGGGGACACAGCAGGACAAAGCTGGGGACACAGCGGGGGACACAGCGGGACACCACGGGGAACACAGCTAGAACACAGCGGGACCCAGCGGGACACAGCATCGATACAACGGGGACACAGCGAGACAAAGCGGGGTACACAGCTGGGGACAAAAAGGGTCACAGTCGGGGACACAGCGGGACACAGCGGGACACAGTGGGACACAGCGGGACACAGTGGGGGGACACAGCAGAACACAGTGGGGTACACCGTGTGGGACACAGCGAGACACAGCGGGGACAGAGCGGGAGACAGCGGGGGACACAGCGAGGACACAGCAGGACACAGCGGGGACACAGCGGGGACTCAGTGGGGGACACAGCGGGACACAGCGGTACACAGTGGGGGGACACAGCGGAACACAGTGGGGACAGTGTGTGGGACACAGCGAGACACAGCGGGGACAAAGCTGGACACAGCGGGGTATACACAGCGGGACACAGTGGGGCCACAGCGGGGACACACCGGGACACTGAGGGTCACAGAAGGGACACAGCGGGACACAGCAGTACACAGCAGGACACAGCGGGGGACACAGCGGGACACAGCGGGGGACACAGCAAGGACACAGCGGGACACAGCGGGGGACACAGCGAGGACACACCGGGGGACACAGCGGGGGACACAGCGGGACACAGTGGGACACAGGGGGCGACACAGGGGAGACACAGCGGGACACAGCGGGGACACAGCGGGACTCAGCGGGGACACAGCAGTATACAGAAGGACACAGCGGGGACATAGCAGCGACACAGCGGAGGACACAGCGGGACACAGCGGAGTCACAGCGGGACACAGAGGGGGACACAGAGGGGGACACAGAGGGGTACATTGCGTGACAGAGCGGGGAACACAGCGAGGACACAGCGGGACACAGCGTCGATACAGCGGGGACACAGCGGGACAGAGCGGGGACACAGCGGGACTCCGCGGGGACACAGCAGTACACAGCGGGACACAGCGGGGACACAGCAGGGACACAGCAGGGACACAGCGGGACACAGCGGGACACAGCGGGGGACACAGCGAGGACACATTGGGACCCAGCAGGACACATCGTCGATACAGCGGGTACACAGCGGGACACAGCGGGGTACACAGCTGGGGACACAACGGGACACATTGGGGGATACAGCGAGGACCCAGCGGAACATAGCGTGGGACACAGCGAGGACACAGTGGGACAGAGCGGGGACACACTGGGACACTGAGGGTCACAGCAGGGACACAGCGGGACACAGCGGGACACAGCAGGACACAGCGGGGGACCCAGCGGGACACAGTGGGGGAAACAGCGAGAACACAGCGGGACACAGCGGGGGACACAGCGAGGACACATCAGGACACAGCGGGGGAAAAGGCAGGACACAGCGGGGACACAGCAGTGGACACAGCGGGACACAGGGGGGGACACAGCGGGACACAGTGGGTCACAGCGGGCGACACAGCGGGACACAGTGGGGGACAAAGAGGGGTACACAGCGGGACACAGCGGGGAACACAGCGAGGACACAGCGGGACCCAGCGGGACACAGCGTCCATACAGCGGGGACACAGCGGGACACAGTGGGGTACACAGCTGGGGACACAACGGGACACAGCGTGGGACACAGCGAGGACACAGGGGGACACAGTGGGACACAGTGGGGACACAGCAGGGACACAGCAGGGACACAGCAGGGACACAGCGGGGGACACAGCGGGACACAACGGGACACAGCGGGGCCACAGCAAGACACAGCGGGGGACACAGTGGGGGACACAGCGGGACACAACGGGGAACACACCGAGGACCCAGCGGGACCCAGCAGGACACAGCGTCGATACAGCAGCGACACAGCGTTACACAGCGGGGTACACGGCTGGGGAAACAAAGGGACACAGTGGGGGACACAGAGGGACACAGCGGGACACAGTGGGACACAGCGGGGCAAAGGGTGAGACACAGTGGGGAACAGAGCGGGAGACAGCGGGGGACACAGCGAGGACACAGCAGGACACAGCGGGGACACAGCGGGGTACACGGCTGGGGAAACAAAGGGACACAGTGGGGGACACAGAGGGACAAAGCGGGACACAGTGGGACACAGCGGGGCAAAGGGTGAGACACAGTGGGGAACAGAGCGGGAGACAGCGGGGGACACAGCGAGGACACAGCAGGACACAGCGGGGACACAGCGGGGACTCAGCGGGGGACACATCGGGGGACAAAGTGGGACAGTGGGACACAGCGGGAAACAGGGGTGACCCTGCGGGGACACAGCGGGACACAGCGGGGGACACAGCTGGACACAGCGGGGGACACAGCGGGGGACACAGCGGAACACAGTGGAGGACAGAGCGTGGGACACAGCGAGACACAGCGGGGACAAAGCTGCACACAGCGGGGTACACAGCGGGACACAACGAGACACAGCAGGACACAGCGGGGGACACAGCAGGACACAGCGGGGGACACAGCGAGGACACAGTGGGATACAGTGGGGGACACAGTGAGGACACAGCGGGACACAGCGGGGGAAACAGCGGGACACAACGGGGAAACAGCAGTGGACACAGCGGGACACAGCGGGGGACACAGCGGGAAACAGCGGGGGACACAGGTGGGACACAGCGGGACACAGCTGGGACACAGCGGGACTCAGCGGGGGACACAGCAGTACACAGCGGGACACAGCGGGACACAGCGGGGGACACAGCGGGACACAGAGGGGGACACATAGGGGTACACAGCGGGACACAGCGGGGAACACAGCGAGGACACAACGGGACCCAGCGGGACCCAGCGTCGATACAGCGGGGACACAGCGTGACACAGCCAGGTACACAGCGGGGGACACAATGGGACACAGCAGGGGACACAGCGAGGAAACAGTGGAACACAGCGTGGGACACAGCGAGGACACAGCGGGACACAGCGGGGACACAGCGGGGACTCACCGGGCACACAGCGGGGGACAAAGTGGGACACCACGGGACACAGCGGGACACAGTGGGACACAGCGGGGAAACTGCGGGAACATAGCGGAACACAGCAGGGTACATAGCGGGACACAGTTGGACACAGCGAGGGACACAGCGGGGACACAGCGGGACACAGCGGGACACAGCGGGGACTCACCGGGGGCACAGCGGGGGACAAACTGGGACACCACGGGACACAGTGGGACACAGAGGGACACAGCGGGGACACTGCGGGAACATAGCGGGACACAGCGGGGCACAGCATCAATACAGCGGGGACACAGCGGGACGCAGCGGGGTACACAGCGAGGACACAATGTGGGACAAAGCGGGACACCACGGGACACAGTGTGACACAGTGGGACACAGCGGGGACACTGCAGGGACACAGCGGGACAAAGGGGGACACAGCTGGACACAGCAGGGTACACAGCGGGACACAGCGGGGGACACAGAGGGGTACACAGCGGGACACAGCGGGAAACACAACGAGGACACAGCGGGGGACAAAGCGGGACACCACGGAAAACACTGTGACACAGTGGGACACAGCAGGACACAGCGGGGACAGAGCAGGACAGAGCGTGACACAGCGAGGACACATTGGGACACAGCGGGGACGAAGCAGAACTCAGCGGGGGACACAGCAGTACAAAGCGGGATACAGCGGGACACACGGGGGACACAGCAGGGACACTGCGGGGGACACAGCGGGACACAGTGGGTCACAGCAGGGGACACAGTGGGACACAGCGGGGGACAAAGAGGGGTACACAGCGGGACACAGCGGGGAACACAGCGAGGACACAGCGGGACCCAGCAGGACACAGCGTCGATACAGCGGGGACACAGCGGGACACAGCGGGGTACACAGCAGGGGACACAAAGGGACACAGCAGGGGACACAGCGAGGACACAGCGGAACACAGCGTGGGACACAGCAAGGACACAGCAAGACACAGCGGGACACAGTGGGGACACAGCAGGGATACAGCAGGGACACAGCGGGGGACACAGCGGGACACAACGGGACACAGCGGGGGACACAGCAGGACACAGCGGGGGACACAGCGGGGGACACAGCGGGACACAACGGGGAACACAGTGAGGACATAGCGGGACCCAGCAGGACACAGCGTCAATACAGCGGGGACACAGCGTTACACATCGGGGTACACAGCTGGGGAAACAAAGGGACACAGTGGGGGACACAGCGGGACACAGCGGGACACAGTGGGACACAGCGGGGCAAAGGGTAAGACACAGCAGGGAACAGAGCGAGAGACAGCGGGGGACACAGCGAGGACACAGCAGGAAACAGCGGGAAAACAGCGGGGACTCAGCGGGTAACAAAGCGGGACACCACAGAACACAGCCGGACACAGCGGGAAACAGGGGTGACCCTGCGGGGACACAGCGGGACACAGTGGGGGACACAGCGGGACACAGTGAGGGACACAGCGGAACATAGTGGGGGACAGAGCGTGGGACACAGCGAGACACAGCGGGGACAAAGGTGGACACAGCGGGGTACACAGCGGGACACAGCGGGGACACAGCGGGGACACAGCGGGACACAGCGTGTCACAGCAGGGACACAGCGGGACACAGCAGGGGACACAGCGCGACACAGTGGGGGACACAGCGAGTACACAGCGGGACACAGCGTGGGACACAGCGAGGACACAGCGGGACACAGGGGGGAAAACAGCGGAACACAACGGGGACACAACAGTGGACAGAGCAAGACACAGCGGTGGACACAGCGGGACACAGCGGGGGACACAGCGGGACACAGCGGGGGACAGCGGGGGACACAGGTGTGACACAGTGGGACACACCTGGGACACAGCGGGACTCAGCGGGGGACACAGCAGTACACAGCGGGACACAGCGGGGGACACAGCGGGACACAGAGGGGGACACAGAGGGGTACACAGCGGGACACAGCGGGGAACACAGCGAGGACACAGCGGGACCCAGTGGGACACAGCGTCGATACAGCGGGGACACAGTGGGACACAGCGGGGTACACCGCTGGGGACACAACGGGACACAGCAGAGGACACAGCGAGGACCCAGCGTGACCCAGCGTGACACAGCGTTGATACAGCGGGGACACAGCGGGACAAGCGGGGTACACAGCTGGGGACACAACGGGACACAGCAGGGGACACAGCGAGGACACAGCGGAACACAGCGTGGGACACAGCGAGGACACAGCGGGACTCAGCCGGGACACAGCGGGGACTCTCCAGGGGACACAGCGTGGGACAAAGCGGGACACCACGGGACACAGCGGGACACAGCGGGGACACTGCGGGAACATAACAAGACACAGCAGGGTACACAGCGGGACACAGTGGGACACAGCGGGGGACACAGCGGGGACACAGCGGGACACAGCGGGGGACACAGCGAGGACACAGCCGGAAACAACGGGACACAGCATGGGACAAAGAGGGAGACAGAGGGGGACACAGCGAGGACACAGCGGGACACAGCGGGGACACCGAGGGGGCTCAGCGGGGGACACAGAGGGGGACAAAGCGGGACACTACGGGACACAGTGTGAGACAGTGGGACACAGCGGGGACACTGGGGGACAAAGCGAGGCAAAGCAGGGGACACAGCGGGACACAGAGGGACAAAGCGGGGGACACAGCGGGACACAGAGGGGGACACAGAGGGGTACACAGCAGGACACAGCGGGGAACACAGCGAGGACACAGCGAAGACACAGCGGGACCCAGCGGGACACAGCGTCGATACAGCAGGGACACAGCGGGACAGAGCGGGGACACAGCGGGACTCCGCGGGGACAGAGCAGGACACAGTGGGACACAGCGGGGACACAGTGGGAACACAGCGGGACACAGCGGGAAACAGCGGTGACCCTGCGGGGACAAAGCGGGACACAGCAGGGGACACAGCGGGACACAGCGGGGGACACAGCGGAACACAGTGGGGTAAGAGCGTGGGACACAGCGAGACACAACGGGGACAAAGCTGGACACAGCGGGGTACACAGCGGGACACAGCGGGGACACAGCGGGGACACAGCGGGACACAGCGGGTCACAGCAGGGACACAGCGGGACACAGCGGGACACAGCGGGGGACATAGAGGGACACAGCGGGGGGACACAGCGAGCACACAGCGGGACACTGCGGGGGACACAGCGAGACACAGGGGGGGAAACAGCGGGACACAATGGGGACACAGCAGTGGACACAGCGGGACACAGCGGAGGACACAGCGGGACACAGCGGGGGACACAGCTGGGGACACAGAGGGACACAGTGGGACACAGCGGGGGACACAGGTGTGACATAGCGGGACAAAGCTGTGACACAGCGGGACTCAGCGGGGGACACAGCAGTATACAGCGGGACACAGCGGGACACAGCGGGAACACAGCGGGGTACACAGCGGAACACAGCGTGGAACACAGCGAAGACACAGTGGGACACAGGGGGACAAAGCGGGGACAAGCAGGGACACAGCAGGGACACAGCGGGGGACACAGCGGGACACAGCGGGACACAACGAGACACAGAGGGGGACACAGCAGGACACAGCTGGGGACACAGAGGGGGACACAGCGGGACACCACAGGGAACACAGCGAGGACACAGCGGGACCCAGCGGGACGCAGCGTCGATACAGCGGGGACACAGCGGGACAAAGGGGGTACACAGCTGGGGACACAAAGGGTCACAGTGGGGGACACAGCGGGACACAGCGGGACACAGTGGGACACAGCGGGGACAAAGGGTGAGACACAACGGGGGACAGAGCGGGAGACAGTGGGGGACACAGTGAGGACAAAGCAGGACACAGCGGAGACACAGCGGGGACTCAGCGGGGGACACAGCGGGACACAGCGGGACACAGTGGGGGGACACAGGGAACACAGTGGGGGACAGAGCGTGGGAAACAGCGAGACACAGCGGGGACAAAGCTGGACACAGCGGGGTATACACAGCGGCAAACAGCGGGGCCACAGCGGGGACAAACCGGGACACTGAGGGTCACAGCAGGGACACAGCGGGACACAGCAGGACACAGCAGGACACAGCGGGGGACACAGCGGGACACAGCGGGGGACACAGCGAGGACACAGCGGGACACAGCGAGGGACACAGCGAGGACACACTGGGGGACACAGCGGGGGACACAGCGGGACACAGTGGGACACAGGGGGCGACACGGGTTGGACACAGCGGGACACAGCGGGGACACAGCGGGACTCAGCGGGGGACACAGCAGTATACAGCAGGACACAGCGGGGACACAGCAGGGACACAGCGGAGGACACAGCGGGACACAGCGGGACACAGCGGGGTCATAGCGGGACACAGAGGGGGACACAGAGGGGTACATAGCGGGACACAGCGGGGAACACAGCGAGAATACAGCGGGACCCAGCGGAACACAGCGTCGATACAGCGGGGACACAGCGGGACAGAGCGGGGACACAGCGGGACTCCACGGGGACACAGCTGTACACAGCGGGACACAGCGGGGACACAGCAGGGACACAGCGGGGGACACAGTGGGACACAGCGGGACACAGCGGGGGACCCAGCGGGACCCAGCGGGACACAGCGTCGATACAGTGGGAACACAGCGGGACACAGCAGGGTACACAGCTGGGGACACAACGGAACACAGCAGGGGACACAGCGAGGACCCAGCGGAACACAGCGTGGGACACACCGAGACACTGAGTGTCACAGCAGGCACACAGCGGGACACAGCGGGACACAGCAGGACACAGCGGGGGACACAGCGGGACACAGCAGGGGACACAGCAAGGACACAGCAGGACACAGCGGGGAAAAAGGCGGGACACAGCAGGACACATCGTGGGCACAGCGGGACACAGAGGGGGAAACAGAGGGGTACACAGCGGAACACAGTGGGGAACACAGCAAGGACACATTGGGACCCAGCGGGACACAGCGACGATACAGCGGGAACACAGCGGGACACAGCGGGGTACACAGCTGGGGACACAACGGGACACAGCAGGGGACACAGCGAGGACCCAGAGGAACACAGCGTGGGACACACCGGGACACTGAGTGTCACAGCACGCACACAGCGGGACACAGCAGGACACAGCAGGACACAGCGGGGGACACAGCGGGACACAGCAGGGGACACAGCGAGGACACAGCGGGTCACAGCGGGCACACAGCGGGGACACAGCGGGACACAGCAGGGACACAGCAGGACACAGAGGGGGACACAGCGGGACACAGCGGGGGAAAAGGTGGGACACAGCGGGGACACAGCAGTGGACACAGCGGGACACAGTGGGGGACACAGCGGGACACAGCGGGGGACACAGCGGGACACAGTGGGACACAGCGGGGGACACAGGGGGGACACAGCGGGGGTAAAGGCGGGACACAGCGGGGACACAGCAGTGGACACAGCGGGACACAGGGGGGACACAGCGGGACACAGCGGGGGACACAGCGGGACACAGCGGGACACAGCGGGGACACAGCAGGACACAGAGGGGGACACAGTGGGACACAGAGGGGGACACAGGTGGGACACAGCGGGACACAGCTGGGACACAGCTGGGACACAGCGGGAATCAGCGAGGGACACAGAAGTACACAGCTGGACACAGCGGGACACAGCGGGGGACACAGCGGGACACAGAGGGGAACACAGAGGGCTACACAGCGGGAAACAGCGGGGAACACAGCGAGGACCCAGCGGGACCCAGCAGGACACAGCGTCGATACAGCGGGGACACAGCGGGACACATCGGGGTACAAAGCTGGGGACACAACGGGACACAGCAGGGGACACAGCGAGGACACAGCGGAACACAGCGTGGGAAACAGCGAGGACACAGCGGGACACAGTGGGGACACAGCAGCGACTCACCGGGGGACACAGCGGGGGACAAAGCGGGACACAACGGGACACAGTGGGGACACTGTGGGAACATAGCGGGACACAGCAGGATACACAGCGGGACACAGTGGGAAACAGTGGGGACACCACGAGACACAGTGTGACACAGTGGGACACAGCGGGGACACTGCGGGGACAACGCGAGACAAAGCACGGGACACAGCAGGACACAGCGGGACACAGCGGGACACAGAGGGGGACACAGAGGGGTACACAGCGGGACACAGCGGGGAACACAGCGAGGACACAGCGGGACACAGCGGGACACAGCGTCGATACAGCGGGGACACAGCGGGACAGAGCTTGGACACAGCAGGACTCCGCGGGGACACAGCAGTACACAGCGGGACACAGCGGGGACACAGCAGGGACACAGCGGGGGACACGGGGGGGGACACAGCGGGACACAGCGGGGGACACAGCGGGACACAGAGGGGGACACAGAGGGGTATACAGCGGGACACAGCGGGGAACACAGCGAGGACCCAGCGGGACCCAGCGGGACACAGCGTCGATACAGCGGGGACACAGCGGGGTACACAGCTGGGGACACAATGGGACACAGCGGGGGACACAGCAGGACACAGCTGATGACACAGCAGGGGACACAGCGGGACACCACGGGTTAACACAGCGAGGACACAGCGGGACCCAGCGGGACACAGCGTCGATACAGCGGGGGCACAGCGGGACAAAGCGGGGTACACAGCTGCGGACACAAAGGATCACAGTGGGGGACACAGCGGGACACAGTAGGACACAGCGGGGACAAAGCGTGAGACACAGCGGGGGACAGAGCGGGAGACAGCGGGGGACACAGCGAGGACACAGCAGGACACAGCAGGGACACAGCGGGGACTCAGTGGGGGATACAGCGGGAGACAAAGCGGGACACCACGGAACACAGCGGGACACAGAGGGAAGCAGCGGTGAGCCTGAGGGGACACAGCGGTATACAGTGGAGGACACAGCGGGGGACACAGCGGAACACAGTGGGGGACAAAGCGTGGGACACAGCGAGACACTGCGGGGACAAAGCTGGACACAGCGGGGTACACAGCGGGACACAGCGGGGACACAGAGGGAACAAAGCGGGACACAGCGGGTCACAGCAGGGACACAGTGGGACACAGCAGGACTCAGCGGCGGACACAGCGGGACACAGCGGGGGACACAGCAAGGACACAGCGGGACACAGCGGGGGACACAGCGAGGACACAGAGGGACACAGCGGGGGAAACAGCGGGACACAACGGGGAAACAGCAGTGGACACAGCGGGACACAGTGGAGGACACAGCGGGGGACATTGCGGGGCACAGCTTGGGACCCAGGGGGGACACAGCGGGGGAAACAGCGGGGGACACAGCGGGACACAGTGGGGGACACAGCGGGGACAAAGCGGCAGACACAGCGATACACAGCGGGGACACAGCGAGGACAAAGCGGGACACAGCGGGGACATAGCGGGACACAGTTGGACACAGCGGGGACACAGGGGGACACAGCGGGTGACACAGCGGGAGACACAGCGGGACACAGCGGGACACAGCGAGATAAAGCGGGGGACACAGCAGGACACAGCGGGGGATACAGCGGGGGACACAGCGGGGGACTCCGGGTGACACAGCGGCGGACACAGCGGGGGACACAGAGGGAATACAGCGGGGATAGAGCGGGGACACAGCGGGAACACAGCGGGGAAATAGCGGGACACAGCGTGGACACAGCGGGTGACACAGCGGGACACAGCGGGACACAGCAGGGACACAAGGGACACAGGGGGGACACAGCGGGGACACAGCGCGACACATCGGGACACAGCGGGGGACATAGCGGGGACACAGCGGGACACAGCGGGGGACACAGCGAGGACACAGCGGGACACAGCAAGACACAGCGTGGGACAAAGCGGGATACAGCGGGGGACACAGCGAGGACACAGCGGGACACAGCGGCGACACAGAGGGGACTCAGCTGGGGACACAACGGGGTACAAAGCGGGACACCATGGGACAGTGTGACACAGAGGGACACAGCAGGGACACTGCGGGGACACAGCGGGACAAAGCGGGGGAACAGCGGGACACAGCAGGGAACACAGCGGGGGACAGCGGAGACAGAGAGGGGACACAGCGGGACAAAGCGGTGACACAGCTGAACACAACTTAGTACACAGCAGGTCACAGCAGGCACACAGCGGGGACACAGAGGGACACAGCGGGACACAGCGGGACACAGCTGGGGACATAGCGGGACCCAGCGGGGGACCCAGCGAAGACACAGCGTGACACAGCCGTGGACACAGCGAGGACACAGCGGGACCCAGCAGGACACAGCGTCGATACAACGGGGACACAGCGTTACCCAGTGTGGTACACAGCTGTGGACACAATGGGACGCAGTGGGGTCACAGCGGGACACAGCGGGACACAGTGCGACACAGAGGGGACAAAGCGTGAGACACAGCGGGGGACAGAGCGGGAGACAGCGGTGGACACAGCGAGGACACAGCGGGACATAGCGGGGTACACAGCTGGGGACACAACGGGACACAGCGGGGGACACAGCGAGGACACAGCGGAACACAGCGGGGGACACAGCGAGGACAGAGCAGATCACAGGGTGGGACACAGCATGGACACAGTGGGACACAGTGGGAAACCGCGGGGACACAGCAGTAGACACAGCGGGACACAGCGGGGGACACAGCAGAACACAGCAGGGAACAGAGGGAGGACACAGCGGGACCCAGCGGGACACAGGGTCGATACAGCGGAGACACAGAGGGACACAGCGGGGTACACAGCTGGGGACACAACGGGACACAACGGGGCATACAGTGAGGACACAGCGAGACACAGCAGGACACAGCCGGGACACTGCGGGAACATAGCGGGATACAGCGGGGTACACAGCGGGACACAGCGGGACACAGCTTGGGACACAGCGGGGACACAGCGGGACACAGCTGGGGACACAGCCAGGACACAGCAGGACACAGCGGGACACAGCGTGGGACAAAGCGGGATACAGCGGGGGACACAGCGAGGACACAGCGGGACACAGCGGTGACACAGCGGGGGACACAGCGGGACACAGAGGAAGACACACCGGGGGACACAGAGGGACACATCGGGACACAGTGGGGGAAACGGGGGGGACACAGCGGAACACAGTGGGGGACACAGCGAGGACACATTAGGACACAGCGGGGACACAGCGGGACTCAGCGGGGGACACAGCGGGGGACAGCGTGGAACACAGGTAGGACAGAGCGGGACCCAGCGGGACACAGCGTCGATACAGCGGGGACACATCGGGACACAGCGGAGTACACAGCTGGGGACACAACAGGACACAGCTGGGGACACAGCGAGGACACAGCGGGACACAGCGAGGACACAGCGGGGACACTGCTGGAACATAGCGGGACACAGCGGGGTACACAGCGGGACACAGCGGGACACAGCTTGGGACACAGCGGGGACACAGCGGGACACAGCAAGACACAGCGTGGGACAAAGCGGGATACAGCGGGGGACACAGCGAGGACACAGCGAGACACAGCGGCGACACAGAGGGGACTCAGCTGAGGACACAACGGGGGACAAAGCGGGACACCATGGGACACAGTGTGACCCAGAGGGACACAGCGGGGACACTGCAGGGACACAGCGGGACAAAGCAGTGACACAGCTGGACACAACTTAGTACACAGCGGGTCACAGCGGGCACACAGCGGGGACACAGCGGGACACAGCGGGACACAGCGGGATACAGCGGGACACAGCTGGGGACACAGCGGGACACAGCGGGGGACCCAGCGAAGACACAGCGGGACACAGCCGGGGACACAGCGAGGACACAGTGGGACACAGCGTCGATACAACGGGGACACAGCGTTACCCAGTGTGGTACACAGCTGTGGACACAATGGGACGCAGTGGGGGCACAGCGGAACACAGCGGGACATAGTGGGACACAGTGGGGACAAAGCGTGAGACACAGCGGGGGACAGAGCGGGAGACAGCGGGGGACACAGAGAGGACACAGCGGGACACAGCGGGGTACACAGCTGGGGACACAACGGGACACAGTGGGGGACACAGCGAGGACACAGCGGAACACAGCGTAGGACACAGCGAGGACACGGCGGGACACAGCGTGACAAAGCGCAGACACAGCAGGGACACAGCAGGCACACAGCGGAGGACACAGCGGGACACAATGGGACACAGCGGGGGACACAGCAGGACACAGCGGGGACACAGAGGGGACTCAGCGGGGGCCACAGAGGGTGACAAAGCCGGACACCACGGGACACTGCGGGACACAGCGGGACACAGCGGGACACAGTGGGGGACACAGAGGGACACAGCGGGGGACACAGAGACAACACAGCGGGACACAGCGGGGACACAGGGGGACTCAGCAGGGTCACAGTGGGACACAGCGGGACACAGCGGGACACAGCATGACACAGCAGGGACACAGCGGGGGACACAGCAGGGGACAGAGCGGGATACAGTGGACTCAAAGTGAGGGACACAGTGGGACACAGCGGTGACACAGCGGGACACAGCGGGGAAACAGCAGGGGACACAACGGGGGACACAGCGGTGGACAGCCGGGACACACCTGCGGCAACGGGGACACAGCGGGACACAGCGGGATACAGCGGGACACAGCGGGAGACAAAGTGGGACCCAGCGGGGGACATAGCGGGGGACACAGCGGGGACACAGCGGGAAACCTCGGGGGACACAGCGAGGACACAGCGGAGACACAACGGGGGACACAGCGGGGGAAAAAGCTGGACACAGCGGGACACAGCAGGGACTCAGCGGGACACAGCGAGGACACAGCAGTGACACAGCGGGACACAATGGGGACACAGCGGGACACAGCAGGGCCACAGCGGGGGACACAGCGGGGAACACATTGGGACATAGCTGGACACAGCTAGGGACAGCGGGGACACAGCGGGACACAGCGGGGACACAGAAGGGACTCACCGGGTGACACAGCTGGAGACAAACCACGACACCAGGGGACACAGGGGGACACAGTGGGACACAGCGGGGACACAGCGAGGACACAGCGGGACACAGAGGGACACAGCGGGATACAGCGGGGGACACAGTGGGACACAGTGGGGGACACAGCGGGGGACACAGCGGGGGACACTGCGGGAAACAGCGGCAGACACATCGGGTGACACAGAGGGAATACAGCAGTGGGGGATACAGCGGGGACACAGCGAGGACACAGCGGGACACAGCGGGGGACACAGCGGGGGACACAGCGGGTGACACAGAGGGAATACAGCAGGGATACAGCGGGGAAACAGCAGGGACACAGCGGGGACATAGCGGGACACAGCATGGACACAGCGGGTGACACAGCGGGACATAACGGGACACAGCGGGACACTGCAGGGACACAACGGGACACAGGGGGGACACAGCGGGGACACAGCGGGACACAGCGGGGGACATAGCGGGTTACAGAGGAGACACACCGGGGGACAACGGGGACATAGCAGGACACAGCGGGGGACAAAGCGGGACATAGCGGGGACAAAGCGGTGACACAGCGGTGGACACAGAGGGGACACAGAGGGACACAACGGAACACAGCGGTGGACACAGCAGGACACAGCGGGGGACACAACGCGAAACAGCTGTGACCCTGCGGGGACACAGCGGGGAACACAGGGAGGACACAGCGGGACACAGCGGGACACAGCGTCGATACAGCGGGGACACAGCGGGACACAGCGGGGTACACAGCTGGGGACACAACGGGACACAGCGGGGGACACAGCGAGGACACAGCGGGACACAGCGTGGACACAGCGGGGACACTGCGGGAACATAGCGGGACACAGCGGGGTACACAGCGGGACACAGCGGGACACAGCTTGGGACACAGCGGGGACACAGCGGGACACAGCGGGGGACACACTGAGGACACAGCGGGACACAGCAAGACACAGCGTGGGACAAAGCGGGATACAGCGGGGGACACAGCGAGGACACAGCGGGACACAGCGGCGACACAGAGGGGACTCAGCTGGGGACACAACGGGGGACAAAGCAGGACACCATGGGACACAGTGTGACACAGAGGGACACAGAGGGACACAGCGGGGACACTGCGGGGACACAGCGGGACAAAGCGGGGGAACAGCGGGACACAGTGGGACACAGCAGGGAACACAGCGGGGGACAGCGGAGACAGAGAGGGGACACAGCGGGACACAGCGGTTACACAGCGGGTCACAGCGGGCACACAGCGGGGACACAGCGGGACACAGCGGGACACAGCGGGACACAGCGGGACACAGCTGGGGACACAGTGGGACACAGCGGGGGACCCAGCGAAGACACAGCGGGACACAGCCGGGGACAGAGTGAGGACACAGCAGGACACAGCGGGGTACACAGCGGGACACAGCGGGGGACACAGCGGGACACAGCGGGACACAGCGGGGGACACAGGGGGGACCCAGCGAAACACAGCGGGGAACACAGCGAGGACACATTGGGACACAGCAGGGACGCAGCGGGACACAGCGGGACACCGCGGGGGACACAGCGAGGACACAGCAGGACACAGCAAGACACAGCGTGGGACAAAGCAGGATACAGCGGGGGACACAGCGAGGACACAGTGGGACACAGCGGCGACACAGAGGGGACTCAGCTGGGGACACAAAGGGGGACAAAGCGGGACACCATGGGACACAGTGTGACACAGAGGGACACAGCGGGGACACTGCGGGGACACAGCGGGACAAAGCGGGGGAACAGTGGGACACAGCGGGACACAGCAGGGAACACAGCGGGGGACAGCGGAGACAGAGAGGGGACACAGCGGGACACAGCGGTGACACAGCTGGACACAACTTAGTACACAGCGGGTCACAGCAGGGACACTGCGGGACACAGCAGGACACAGCGGGACACAGCGGGACACAGCTGGGGACACAGCGGGACACAGCGGGACACAGTGGGGGACCCAGCGAAGACACAGCGGGACACAGCCGGGGACACAGCGAGGACACAGCGGGACACAGCGGGACCCAGCGTCGATACAACGGGGACACAGCGTTACCCAGCGTGGTACACAGCTGTGGACAGAATGGGACGCAGTGGGGTCACAGCGGGACAGAGCAGGACACAGTGGGACACAGCGGGGACAAAACGTGAGACACAGAGGGGGACAGAACGGGAGACTGCGGGGGACACAGCGAGGACACAGTGGCACACAGCGGTGACACAGCGGGGACACAGCGGTACACAGCGGGGTACACAGCTGGGGACACAACGGGACACAGCGGGGGACACAGCGAGGACAGAGCAGATCACAGGGTGGGACATATCGAGGACACAGCGGGACACAGAGAGACACAGCGGGAAACAGTGGGGACACAGCAGTAGACACAGCGGGACATAGCGGGGGACACAGCGGAACACAGCGGGGAACACAGGGAGGACCCAGCGGGACCCAGCAGGACACAGCGTCGATACAGCGGAGACACAGAGGGACACAGCGGGGTACACAGCTGGGGACACATCGGGACACAACGGGGCACACAGCGAGAACACAGCGAGACACAGCAGGACACAGCCGGGACACTGCGGGAACATAGCGGGACACAGCGGGGTACACAGCGGGACACAGCGGGACACAGCTTGGAACACAGCTAGGACACAGCGGGACACAGCGGGGGACACAGCGAGGACACAGCGGGACACAGCGGGACACAGCGTGGGACAAAGCGGGAGACAGCGGGGGACACAGCGAGGACACAGCGGGCCACAGAGGTGACACAGTGGGGGACACAGCGGGACACAGAAGGAGACACACCGGGGGACACAGCGGGACACATCGGGACACAGCGGGGGAAACAGGGGGGACACAGCGGAACACAGCGGGGGACACAGCGGGGACACAGCGGAGACACAGCGGGGGACACAGCGGGGAAAACAGCTGGACACAGCGGGACACAGCAGGGGACACAGCCGGGAACACATTGGGACATAGCTGGACACAGCTGGGGGCAGCGGGGACACTGCGGGACACAGCGGGGACACAGCAGGGACTCACCGGGTGACACAGCTGGAGACAAACCACGACACCAGGGGACACAGGGGGACACAGCGGGACACAGCGGGGACACAGCGAGGACACAGCGGGACACAGCGGGACACAGCGGGATACAGCGGGGGACACAGCGGGACACAGTGGGGGACACAGCGGGGGACACAGCGGGGGACACTGCGGGAAACAGCGGCGGACACATCGGGTGACACAGAGGGAATACAGCAGGGGGGGATACAGCGGGGACACAGCGAGGACACAGCGGGACACAGCGGGACACAGCGGGATACAGCGGGGGACACAGCGGGACACAGTGGGGGACACAGCGGGGGACACAGCGGGGGACACTGCGAGAAACAGCGGCGGACACATCGGGTAACACAGAGGGAATACAGCAGGGATACAGCGGGGACACAGCGGGGACACAGCGGGGACATAGCGGGACACAGCATGGACACAGCGGGTGACACAGCGGGACACAACGGGACACAGCGGGACACTGCAGGGACAGAACGGGACACAGGGGGGACACAGCGGGGACACAGCGGGATACAGAGGGGACACACCGGGGGACAACGGCAACATAGATGGACACAGCGGGGGACAAAGCGGGACATAGCGGGGACACAGTGGTGACACAGCGGTGGACACAGAGGGGACACAGAGGGACACAGCAGTGGACACAGCAGGACACAGCGGGGGACACAACGGGGGACACAGCGGGACACAATGGGGAACACAGCGAGGACACAGCGGAACACAGCGTGGGAAACAGCGTCGATACATCGGGGACACAGCGTTACACAGTGGGGTACACAGCTGGGGACACAAAGGGACACAGTGGGGACACAGCAGGACACAGCGGGACACAGCGGGGACACAGCGGGTACTCAGCGGGGGACACAGCGGGGGACAAAGCTGGACACGATGGAACACAGCGGGACACAGCGCGAAACAGCGGTGACCCTGCGGGGACATAGCGGGGACACAGCGGGGGACAAAGCGGGACATAGCGGGGACACAGCGGTGACACAGCAGTAGACACAGAGGGTACACAGAGGGACACAGCGGGACACAGCGGGGACACAGCGGGGACTCAGCGGGGGACACAGCGGGGGACAAAGCGGGACACGATGGAACACAGCGGGACACAGCGCGAAACAGCGGTGACCCTGCGGGGACACAGGGGGACACAGCGGGGGACACAGCGGAACACAGTGGGGACAAAGCTTGACACAGCGGGGTACACAGCGGGACACAGCGGGGACACAGCGGGGACACAGCTGGCCACAGCATCTATACAGTGGGGACAGCATCTATACAGTGGGGACAGAGCGGGACACAGCGGGGTACACAGCTGGGGACACAACGGGACACAGCGGGGGACACAGCGGGGACACACCGAGGACACAGCAGGACACAGCAGGAAACAGCGGGGACACAGCGGGACAAACCAGGGACATAGCTGGACACATCAGGGTACACAGAGGGACACAGCAGGTACACAGCGAGGACACAGCGGGACACAGCGGGACACAGCGGGACACAGCGGGGACACAGGGGTGGACACAGAGGGACACAGCAGAGGACACAGCGAGGACACAGCGGGGACACAGCGGTGACAGCGAGGGACACAGTGGGGTCACAGTGGGACACAGCGGTGGACACAGCAGGGGACACTTGGGGACACAGCAGGACACAGCGGGACACAGCGGGACACAGCGGGGGACACAGCGTAGGACACAGCGGGGACATAGCGGGAGAGCAGGTCACAGTGGGACACAGCGGGGACACAGCGGGACACAGCAGGGACATAGATGGACACATTAGGGTACACAGCGAGGACACAGCGGGACACAGCAGGACACAGCGGGACACAGCGGGGACACAGCGGGGACACAGCAGGGGACACAGCGAGACACAGCGGGAGACAGCGGGGGACACAGCGGGACACAGGGGGACAGAGCGAGGACACAGCGGGACACAGCGGGGACAAAGCGGGACAGAGCGGGGACATAGCTGGACACATCAGGGTACACAGCAGGACACAGCGGGGACACAGGAGGGGACACAGCGGGACACAGCGAGACACACCGGGAGACAGCGAGGGACACAGCAGAACATAGGGGGACACAGCAAGGACACAGCGGGACAAAACGGGCACACAGCGGGACACAGTGGGGACATAGCTGGAGACATCAGGTTACACAGCGGGACATAGCGGGGACACAGCAAGGACACAGCGGGACACAGCGGGGACAAAGCGGTACACAGCGGGACACAGCGGGACACGGGGGGACGCATTGGGGGACACAGCGGGGACAAACAATGGGACACAGCGGGACACAGCGGGACACAGCGGGACACAGCGGGGACACTGCGGGGAAACAGCAGGGGACATAGCAGGACACAGCGAGACACAGCGAGAGACAGCGGGGGACACAGTGGGACACAGCGGGGACCCAGCGAGGACACAACGGGACACAGCGGGACACAGCGGGGACACAGCGTGAGACAGCGGGGGACACAGCAAGGACATAGCGGGATACAGCGGGACACAGCGGGACACAGCGGGGACACAGCAGGGGACATAGCGGGACACATTGCGGGACACAGCGGGGACAAAGCGGTACACAGCTGGACACAGCGGGACACACGGGGACACATTGGGTGACACAGCGGGGACAAACAATGGGACACAGGGGGACACAGCGGGACACAGCGGGGACACTGCGGGGAAACAGCAGGGGACATAGCAGGACACAGCGAGATACAGCGAGCGACAGCGGGGGACACATTGGGACACAGCGGGAAAACAGCGAGGACATATCGGGACAAAGCGGGACACAGCGGGACACAGCGGGGACACAGCGTGAGACAGCGGGGGACACAGCAAGGACATAGCGGGATAAAGCGGGACACAGCGGGACACAGCGGGGACACAGCAGGGGACATAGCGGGACACAGCGAGACACAGCGGGAGACAGCGGGGGACACAGCGGGAAACAGCGGGGGACAGAGCGGGACACAGAGGAGGACACAGCTAGGACACAGCGGGGACACAGCGGGACCCATCGGGACACAGCGGGACACAGCGGGACACAGCGGGGACACAGCGGGACAGAGTGGGGGACACAGCAGGACATAGCAGGGACACAGCGGAGACACAGTGGGGGACACAGCGAGGTCAAAGGGGGACACAGCGAGGTCAAAGGGGGACACAGCGGGACACAACGGGACACAGCGGGGACACAGCTGGACACAGCGGGGTACACCGGGACACAGCGGGGGACAGCTGAGACACACCGGAGGACAATGGGGACACAGCGGGGACACAGCGGGACACAGTGTGGATACAGCCGAGGACACAGCGGGACACAGCGGGGTACACAGTGGGACACAGCGGGGGACAGCTGAGACACACCAGAGGACAATGGGGACACAGCGGGGACAAAGAGGGACACAGTGGGGACACAGCGGTGTCACAGCGAGGGACACAGCGGGACACAGCGGGGGACAGCGGGGACACACCGGGGGACAAAGGTGACACAGCGGGACAACGCGGGGAAGAGCGGGGCACAGCAGGGTCACAGCGGGACACAGCAGGGACACAGCGGGGACACAGCGGGACACAGGGGGACACATTGGGGGACACAGCGGGGACAAACAATGGGACACAGCGGAACACAACGGGATACAGCGGGACACAGCGGGATACAGCGGGACACAACGGAGACACAGCGGCACACAGCGGTGGACACAGCAAGATACAGCGGGACAAAGCAGAGACACAGCGGGGGACACAGTGGGGGACACAGTGGGGACACGGCAGAGGACACAGCGGGGACACATCAGGACACAGCGGGGGACGCAGCGGGACAAAGCGGGACACAGCGGGACACAGCGGGGACATAGCTGGACACATCAGAGTACACAGCGCGACACAGCTGGGACACAGCGAGGACACAGCGGGAACACAGCGGGACACAGCAGGGACTCAGCGGGGACACAGCGTGACACAGCGGGGGACAGAGCATGGGACACAGCCGGACACAGCGGGGACACAGCGGTACACAGCGGGACACAGCTTGACACAGTGGGACACAGTGGGGGACACAGTGGGGACAAACAAGGAAACACAGCGGGACAGAGCGGGAACCAGCAGGGGATACAGCGGGGGACACAGCGGGACTCAGCCGGGACACAGCGGGACAGAGTGGGGGATACAGCGGGACATAGCAGGGACACAGCGGCAACACAGTGGGGGACACAGCGTGGTCACAGGGGGACACAGCGGGACACAGTGGGACACAGAGGGGACACAGATGGTCACAGCGGGGTACACAGCGGGGGACAGCTGAGACACACCGGAGGACAACGGGAACACATCGGGGACACAGCGGGACACAGCATGGACACAGCGGGGGACACAGCGGGACACAGCGGGACATAGCGGGGACACAGCGAGGACACAGTGGGATACAGGGGCGACAGATTGGGACACAGCGGGGACACAGCGGGGGACACAGCGGGCGACACAGCAGGGGACACAGCGGGACACAGCCGGACACACAGTGGGACACAGTGAGGACACAGCGGGACACAGCGAGGACACAGCAGGACACAGCGGGACACAGCGGGGACATAGCTGGACACATCAGGGTACACAGTGAGACAAAGTGGGGACACAGCGGGACACAGCGGGCAACAGCGGGGACACGGCAGGACACAGCGGGGACACAGCGGGGGACATAGTGGGACACAGCGTGACACAGCGGGACACAGTAGGGACACAGCGAGGACACAGCGGGACACAGCGGGGACACAGCGGGACATAGCGGGGACATAGCTGGACACATGAGGGTACACAGAAGGACACAGCGGGGACACAGCGGGACACAGCGGGGGACAGAGCGGGACACAGCGGGACACAGCGGAACACAGCGGGGGACACAGCGGGACACACCAGGGGACAAGCGAGGACACAGCAGGACACAGCTTGACACAGAGGGGACAGAGCGGGGACACAGCGGGGGACACAGCGGGACAGAGCAGGGACACAGAGGAGGACACAGCGGGACTCAGCGGGACACAGCGGGGGACAAAGCGGGACACGATGGAACACAGCGGGACACAGCGCGAAACAGCGGTGACCCTGCGGGGACATAGCGGGGGCACAGTGGGGGACAAAGCGGGACATAGCGGGGACAAAGCAGGGACACAGCGGTGGACACAGAGGGGACACAGAGGGACACAGCGGGACACAGAGGGGACACAGCGGGGACTCAGCGGGGAACACAGCGGTGGACAAAGCGGGACACGATGGAACACAGCGGGACACAGCGTGAAACAGCGGTGACCCTGCGGGGACATAGCAGGGACACAGCGGGGGACAAAGCGGGACATAGCGGGGACACAGCGCTGACACAGCAGTAGACACAGAGGGGACACAGAGGGACACAGCGGGACACAGGGAGACACAACGGGACACAGCGGGGGACAAAGCAGGACACAGCGGGGGACACAGCGGGGGACAGAGCGGGATACAGCGGGACACAGCAGGACACAGCGGGGGACACAGCGGGACACAGCGGGGGACAGATGATGACACAGCGGGACACAGCGGGGACACAGGGGGACACAGCGCGAAACAGCGGTGACCCTGCGGGGACACACCGGGACACAGCGGGGGACACAGCGGGACACAGTGGGGGACACAGCGGAACACAGTGGGGACAAAGCTGGACACAGCGGGGTACACAGCGGGACACAGCGGTGACACAGCGGGGACACAGCTGGACCCAGCATCTATACAGCGGGGACACAGCGGGACACAGCGGGGTACACAGCTGGACACAGCGGGGACACAGTGGGACACAGCGGGGGAAACAGCGGGGGACACAGCGGGACAAAACGAGACACAGCGGGGGACAAAGCAGGACACAGCGGGGGACACAGCGGGGGATAGAGCGGGATACAGCGGGACACAGCGGGACACAGCGGGGGACACAGCGGCACACAGCGGGGGAACAGAGCGATGACACAGTGGGACACAGCGGGGACACAGCAGGACACAGCGGAACACAGCGGGGGACACAGTGGGACACAGCAGGGCACAAGCGAGGACACAGCAGGACACAGCTTGACACAGCGGGGACAGAGTGGGGACAGAGCGGGGGACACAGCGGGACTCAGCGGGACACAGCGGGGGACAGAGCGGGACACGATGGAACACGATGGAACACAGCGGGACACAGCGCGAAACAGTGGTGACCCTGCGAGGACATAGCAGGGACACAGCGGGGGACAAAGTGGGACATAGCGGGGACACAGCGGTGACACAGCAGTAGACACAGAGGGGACACAGAGGGACACAGCGGGGACACAGAGGGGACACAGCGGGGGACACAGCGGGGGACAAAGCGGGACACGATGGAACACAGCGGGACACAGCGCGAAACAGCGGTGACCCTGCGGGGACACAGAGGGACACAGCGGGACACAGTGGGGGACACAGCGGAACACAGTGGGGACAAAGCTGGACATAGCGGGGTACACAGCGGGACACAGCGGGGACACAGCGGGGACACAGCTGGATACAGCGTCTATACAGCGGGGACACAGCGGGACACAGCGGGGTACACAGCTGGGGACACAGCGTGACACAGCGGGGAACAGCGGGGACAGAGCAGTGACACAGCAGGACACAGCGGGGACAAAGCGGGACACAGCGGGATCACAGCGGGGGACACAGCGGGACACAGCGGTGACACAGCGGGACACAGCGGGGAAACAGCAGGGGACACAGCGTGGGACACAGCGGTGGACAGCAGGGACACACCTGGGGCAACGGGCACACAGCGGGGACACAGAGGGGGACACAGCGGGACACAGCGGGGAAACAGCGGGGGACACAGCGGGGGACACAGCGGGGGAAACAGCGGGGGACACAGCGGGACACAGCCGGGGACACAGCGAGGACACAGCGGGACCCAGCGGGACACAGCGGGGGACACAGCGGAACACACCAGGGGACAAGCGAGGACACAGCAGGACACAGCTTGACACAGCGGGGACAGAGCGGGGACACAGTGGGGGACACAGCGGGACACAGCGGGACACAGCGGGACACAGCTGGGGACACAGCGGGACACAGCGGGGGACCCAGCGAAGACACAGCTGGACACAGCCAAGGACACAGCGAGGACACAGCGGGACACAGCGGGGTACACAACAGGACACAGCGGGGGACACAGCAGGATACAGCGGGACACAGCGGGGAACACAGGGGGGACCCAGCGGGACACAGCGGGGAACACAGCGAGGACACATTGGGACACAGCAGGACACAGCGGGGGACACAGCGACAACACAGCGGGACACAGCAGAGACACAGGGGGACTCAGCAGGGTCACAGCGGGACACAGCGGGACACAGCGGGACACAGCGGGGGACACAACGGGGGACACAGCGGGACACAGCGGGACACAGCGGGGGACACAGGGGGGACCCAGCGGGACACAGCGGGGAACACAGCGAGGACACATTGGGACACGGCGGGGACACAGCGGGACTCAGCGGGGGACACAGCAGTACACAGCGGGACACAGCGGGGAACACAGAGGGGTACACAGCGGGACACAGCGGGGAACAAAGTGAGGACATAACGGGACACAGCAGCACACATCGTCGATACAGCAGGGACACAGCGGGACACAGCGGGGTACACACCTAGGGACACAACGGGACACAGCGGGGGACACAGCGAGGACACAGCCGGGACACTGCGGGAACATAGCGGGACACAGCGGGGTACACAGCGGGACACAGCGGGACACAGCTTGGGACACAGCGGGGACACAGCGGGACACAGCGGGGGACACAGCGAGGACACAGCGGGACACAGCAAGACACAGCGTGGGACAATGCGGGATACAGCGGGAGACACAGCGAAGACACAGCGGGACACAGCGGCGACACAGAGGGGACTCAGCTGGGGACACAACGGGGGACAAAGCGGGATACCATGGGACACAGTGTGACACAGAGGGACACAGCGGGGACACTGCGGGGACACAGTGGGACAAAGCGGGGGAACAGCGGGACACAGCGGGACACAGCAGGGAACACAGCAGGGGACAGCGGAGACAGAGAGGGGACACAGCGGGACACAGCGGTGACACAGCTGGACACAACTTAGTACACAGCGGGTCACAGCGGGCACACAGCGGGTACACAGCGGGACACAGCGGGACACAGCGGGACACAGCGGGACACAGCGGGACACAGCTGGGGACACAGCGGGACACAGCGGGGGACCCAGCGAAGACACAGCGAGACACAGCCGGGGACACAGCGAGGACACAGCGGGACCCAGCGGGACACAGCGGGGGACACAGCGGGACACACCAGGGGACAAGGGAGGACACAGCGGGACACAGCTTGACACAGCGGGGACAGAGCGGGGACACAGCGGGGGACACAGCGGGACTCAGCGGGACACAGCGGGGGACAAAGCGGGACATGATGGAACACAGCGGGACACAGCGCGAAACAGCGGTGACCCTGCGGGGACATAGCGGGGACACAGCGGGGGACAAAGCGGGACATAGCGGGGACACAGCGGTGACACAGCGGTGGACACAGAGGGGACACAGAGGGACACAGCGGGACACAGCGAGGACTCAGCGGGGGACATAGCGGGGGACAAAGCGGGACACGATGGAACACAGCGGGACACATTGCGAAACAGCGGTGACCCTGCGGGGATACAGCGGGACACAGCGGGGGACACAGCGGGACACAGCGGGGGACACAGCGGAACACAGTGGGGACTAAGCTGGACACAGCGGGGTACACAGCAGGACACAGCGGGGACACAGCGGGGACACAGCTGGCCACAGCGTCTATACAGCGGGGACAGAGCGGGACACAGCGGGGTACACATCTGGGAACACAACGAGACGCAGCAGGGGACACAGCGAGGACACAGCAGAACACAGCGTGGGACACAGCGAGGACACAGCGGGACACAGTGGGACACAGCGCAGACACAGCAGGGACACAGCAGGCACACAGTGGAGGACACAGCGGGACACAACGGGACACAGCGGGGGACACAGCAGGACACAGCGGGGACACAGAGGGGACTCAGCGGGGGCCACAGAGGGTGACAAAGCCGGACACCTCAGGACACTGCGGGACACAGCGGGACACAGCGGGACACAGCGGGGGACACAGCGGGACACAGCGTGGGACACAGCGACAACACAGCGGGACACAGCGGAGACACAGGGGGACTCAGCAGGGTCACAGCGGGACACAGCGGGACACAGCGGGAAAGAGCGGGGGACACAGCGGGGGACACAGCGGGACACAGCGGGACACAGCGGGGGACACAGGGGGGACCCAGCGGGACACAGCTGGGAACACAGCGAGGACACATTGGGACACGGCGGGGACACAGCGGGACTCAGCGGGGGACACAGCAGTACACAGCGGGACACAGCGGGACACAGCTGGGGACACAGAGGGGTACACAGCGGGACACAGCGGGGAACAAAGCGAGGACATAACGGGACACAGCGGCACACATCGTCGATACAGCGGGGACACAGCGGGACACAGCGGGGTACACACCTGGGGACACAACGGGACACAGCGGGGGACACAGCGAGGACACAGCGGGGACACTGCGGGAACATAGCGGGACACAGCGGGGTACACAGCGGGACACAGCGGGACACAGCTTGGGACACAGCGGGGACACAGCGGGACACAGCGGGGGACACAGTGAGGACACAGCGGGACACAGCAAGACACAGCGTGGGACAAAGCGGGATACAGCGGGGGACACAATGAGGACACAGCAGGACACAGCGGCGACACAGAGGGGACTCACCTGGGGACACAACGGGGGACAAAGCGGGACACCATGGGACACAGTGTGACACAGAGGGACACAGCGGGGACACTGCGGGGACACAGCGGGACAAAGCGGGGGAACAGCGGGACACAGCGGGACACAGCAGGGAACACAGCGGGGGACAGCGGAGACAGAGAGGGGACACAGCGGACACAGCGGTGACACAGCTGGACACAACTTAGTACACAGCGGGTCACAGCGGGCACACAGCGGGGACACAGCGGGACACAGCGGGACACAGCGGGGACATAGCGGGGACACAGCGGGGATATAGCGGTGACACAGCGGTGGACACAGAGGGGACACAGAGGGACAAAGCGGGACACAGCGGGGATATAGCAAGGACTCAGCGGGGGACATAGCGGGGGACAAAGCGGGACACGATGGAACACAGCCGGACACAGCGCGAAACAGCGGTGACACTGCGGGGACACAGCGGGACACAGTGGGGGACACAGCGGGACACAGCGGGGTCACAGCGGAACACAGTGGGGACAAAGCTGGACACAGCGGGGTACACAGCGGGACACAGCGGGAACACAGCTGGACACAGCGTCTATACAGCGGGGACACAACGGGACACAGCGGGGTATACAGCTGGGGACACAACGGGACACAGCGGGGGACACAGCGAGGACACAACGGAACACAGCGTGGGACAAAGCGAGGACACAGCGGGACACAGCGGGACACAGCGCAGACACAGCAGGGACACAGCAGGCACACAGCGGAGGACACAGCGGGACACAACGGGACACAGCGGGGGACACAGTAGGACACAGCGGGGAGAGAGAGGGGACTCAGCGGGGGCCACAGAGGGTGACAAAGCCGGACACCACGGGACACTGCGGGACACAGCGGGACACAGAGGGACACAGCGGGGGACACAGCGGGACACAACGGGGGACACAGCGACAACACAGCGGGACACAGCGGAGACACAGTGGTCTCAGCAGGGTCACAGCGGGACACAGCGGGACACAGCGGGACACAGCGGGGGACACAGTGGGGGACACAGCGGGACCCAGCGGGACACAGCGGGGGACACAGGGGGGACCCAGCGGGACACAGCAGGGAACACAGCGAGGACACATTGGGACATGGCGGGGACACAGCGGGACTCAGCGGGGGACACAGCAGTACACAGCGGGACACAGCGGGACACAGCAGGGGACACAGAGGGGTACACAGCGGGACACAGCGGGGAACAAAGCGAGGACATAGTGGGACACAGCGGACCACATCGTCGATACAGCGGGGACACAGCGGGACACAGCGGGGTACACACCTGGGGACACAACGGGACACAGCGGGGGACACAGCGAGGACACAGCGGGACACAGCGAGGACACAGCGGGGACACTGCGGGAACATAGCGGGACACAGCGGGGTACACAGCAGGACACAGCGGGACACAGCTTGGGACACAGCGGGGACACAGCGGGACACAGCGGTGGACACAGCGAGGACACAGCGGGACACAGCAAGACACAGCGTGGGACAAAGCAGGATACAGAGGGGGACACAGCGAGGACTCAGCGGGACACAGCAAGACACAGAGGGGACTCAGCTGGGGACACAACGGGGGACAAAGCGGGACACCATGGGACACAGCGTGACACAGAGGGACACAGCGGGGACACTGCGGGACACACCAGGGGACAAGCGGGACACAGCAGGACACAGCTTGACACAGCGAGGACACAGCGGGACACAGCAGGACACAGCAGGGACAGAGAGGGACACAACGGGACAAAGCGGGACACAGAGGGGGACACAGCGGGACACAGCGGGGGACACAGCGAGGACACAGCGGGACCCAGTGGGACACAGCGTCGATACTGCGGGGACACAGCGTTACACAGCGTGGTACACAGCTGTGGACACAACGGGACACAGTGGGGGCACAGTGGGGACAAAGCTTGAGACACAGCGGGGGACAGAGCAGGAGACATCGGGGGACACAGCGAGGACACAGCGGGACACAGCGGGGACAAATAGTGAGACACAGCGGGGGACAGAGCGGGAGACAGCGGGGGACACAGCGAGGACACAGCGGGACACAACGGTGACACAGCGGGGACACAGCGGTACACAGCGGGGTACACAGCTGGGGACACAGTGGGGGAGATGGGGGGAGTCAGCGGAACACAGCGGGGAACACAGCGAGGACACATTAGGACACAGCGGGGACACAGCGGGACTCAGCAGGAGATACAGCGGGGGACAGCGGGGAACACAGGGAGGACACAGCGGGACACAGCAGGACACAATGGTGACACAGCTGGACACAACTTAGTACACAGCTGGGGACACAGCGGGACACAGCGGGGGACACAGCGAGGACACAGCGGGGACACTGCGGGAACATAGCGGGACAGAGCGAGGACACAGCGGAACACAGCGTGGGACACAGCGAGGACACAGCGGGACACAGCATGACACAGCGCAGACACAGCAGGGACACAGCAGGCACACAGCGGAGGACACAGCGGGACACAACGGGACAAGCGGGGGACACAGCAGGACACAGCGGGGACACAGAGGGGACTCAGCGGGGGCCACAGAGGGTGACAAAGCCGGACACCACCGGACACAGCGGGACACAGCGGGACACAGTGGGGGACACAGCGGGAAACAGCGGGGGACACAGCGGGACACAGCTTGGGACACACCGGGGACACAGCGGGACACAGCGGGACACAGCGGGGACATAGCGGGACACAGCGGGGAACACAGCGGGACACAGAGGGACACAGCTGGGGACACAGCGAGGACACAGTGGGACACAGCGGAAACAGCGGGAAACAAAGCGGGAGACAGGGGGGACACAGCGAGGACACAGCGGGAAACAGAGGCGACACAGAGGGGACTCAGCAGGGGACACAGCGGGGGATAAAGCAGGACACCATGGAAAACAGTGTGACAAAGAGGGACACAGCGGAGACACTGCGGGGACACAGTGGGACAAAGCGGGGGACACAGCGGGACACAGCGGGACACAGCGGGGGACAGCGGAGACAGAGAGGAGACACAGCTGGACACAGCGGTGACAGAGCTGGACACAACGGAGTACATAGTGGGACACAGCAGGACACAGCGGGACACAGCGGGGGACAAAGCAGGACACAGCAGGGGACACAGCGGAGGACAGAGCGGGATATTGCGGGACATAGCGGGACACAGCTGGACACAGCGGGGGATACAGCGGGGGACAGAGCGATGACACAGCGGGACACAGCGGGGACACAGCGGGACACAGCAGGGGACAAGCGAGGACACAGCAGGACACAGCTTGACACAGCGGGGACAGAGCTGGGACACAGCAGGGGACACAGCGGGACAGAGCAGGGACACAGAGGGGGACACAGCGGGACTCAGCAGGACACAGCGGGGGACAGAGCAGGACACAGCGGGGTACACAGCGAGGACACAGCGGGACACAGCGGTGGACATAGAGGGGACACAGCGGGACACAGCGGGACACAGCTGGACACAACGGTGACACAGAGGGGACACAGCGGGTGACACAGCGGGGAACACAGAGGGACACAGCGTGACACAGCGGGGGACAGCGGGGACAGAGCAGTGACACAGCAGGACACAGTGGGGACAAAGCGGGACACAGCGGGATCACAGCGGGGGACACAGCGGGACACAGCGGTGACACAGCGGGACACAGCGGGGAAACAGCAGGGGACACAGCGGGGGACACAGCGGTGGACAGCGGGGACACACCTGGGACAACGGGGACACAGCGGGACAGAGCGGGTACACAGAGGGGGACACAGTGGGACTCAGCGGTACACAGCGGGGGACAAAGCGGGACACGATGGAACACAACGGGACACAGCGCGAAACAGCGGTGACCCTGCGGGGACACAGCGGGACACAGCGGGGGACACAGCGGGACACAGCGGGGGACACAGCGGAACACAGTGGGGACAAAGCTGGACACAGCGGGGTACACAGCGGGACAAAGCGGGGACACAGCGGGGACACAGGTGGACACAGAGTCTATACAGCAGGGACACAGCGGGACACAGCGGGGTACACAGCTGGGGACACAACGGGACACAGCGGGGGACACAGCGGAACACAGCGTGGGACACAGCGAGGACACAGCGGGACACAGTGTGACACAGCGCAGACACAGCAGGGACACAGCAGGCACACAGCAGAGGACACAGCGGGACACAACGGGACACAGCGGGGGACACAGCAGGACACAGCGGGGACACAGAGGTGACTCAGCGGGGGCCACAGAGGGTGACAAAGCCGGACACCACGGGACACTGCGGGACACAGCGGGACACAGCGGGGGACACAGCGGGGGACACAGCGACAACACAGCGGGACACAGCGGAAACACAGGGGGACTCAGCAGCGGGACACAGCGTGATACAGAGGGACACAGCATGACACAGCAGGGACACAGCGGGGGACACAGCGGGGGACACAGCAGGACACAACGGGACACAGCGGGGGACAAAGCAGGACACAGCGGGGGACACAGCGGGGGACAGAGCAGGATACAGCAGGACACAGCGGGACACAGCAGGACACAGCGGGGGACACAACGGGACACAGCGGGGTACACAGCTGAGGACACAGCGGAACACAGCATGGGACACAGCGAGGACACAGCGAGACACAGCGTGACACAGCGCAGACACAGCAGGGACACAGCAGGCACACAGCAGAGGACACAGCGGGACACAACGGGACACAGCGGGGGACACAGCAGGACACAGCGGGGACACAGAGGGGACTCAGCGGGGGCCACAGAGGGTGACAAAACCGGACACCACGGGACACTGCGGGACACAGCGGGACACAGCGGGGGACACAGCGGGGGACACAGCGACAACACAGCGGGACACAGCGGGGACAAAGGGGGACTCAGCAGGGTCACAGCGGGACACAGCGGGACACAGCGGGACACAGCATGACACAGCAGGGACACAGCGGGGGACACAGCGGGGGACACAGCGGGACACAACGGGACACAGCGGGGGACAAAGCAGGACACAGCGGGGGACACAGCGGGGGACAGAGCGGGATACAGCGGGACACAGCGGGACACAGCGGGACACAGCGGGGGACACAGCGGGACACAGCTGGGGACAGAGCGATGACACAGCGGGACACAGCGGGGACACAGCGGTACTCAGCAGGACACAGCGGAACACAGCGGGGGACACAGCGGGATACACCAGGGCACAAGCGAGGACACAGCAGGACACAGCTTGACACAGCGGGGCCAGAGCGGGGACACAGCGGGGGCCACAGCGGGACAGAGCGGGGACACAGAGGGGGACACAGCGGGACTCAGCAGGACACAGAGGGGGACAGAGCGGGACACAGCGGGTGACACAGCGGGGAACACAGAGGGACACAGCGTGACACAGCAGGGGACAGCGGGGACAGAGCAGTGACACAGCAGGACACAGCGGGGACAAAGCAGGACACAGCGGGATCACAGCGGGGGACACAGCGGGACACAGCGGTGACACAGCGGGACACAGCGGGGAAACAGCAGGGGACACAGCAGAGGACACAGCGGTGGACAGCGGGGACACACCTGGGGCAACGGGGACACAGCGGGGACACAGAGGGGGACACAGCGGGACACAGCGGGGACATAGCAGGACACAGCGGGGGACAAAGCAGGACATAGCGGGGACACAGCGGGGACACAGAGGTGGACACAGTGGGGGACACAGCGGGACTCAGTGGGGGACACAGCGGGACACAGTGGGGGACACAACAAGGACACAGCGGGGGACACAGCGGGACATAGCGGGGGACACAGTGGGGGACACAGCGGGACACAGCGGGGGACACAGCAAGGACAAAGCGGGACACAGCGGGGGACACAGCGAGACACAGCAGGGACAAAGCTGGACACAGCGGGGTACAGAGAGGGCCACAGCGGGGACACAGCGGGCAAACAGCGTGACACAGCGGGACACAGCGGGACACAGCGGGGGACACAGCGAGGACACAGCAGGACACAGCGGGGGACACAGCGAGAACACAGCGGGACACAGCGGGGTACACAGCAGGACACAGCGGGGGACACAGCGGGACACAGCGGGACACAGCGGGGACGCAGGGGGGACACAGCGGGACACAGCGGGGAACACAGCGAGGACACAGCGGGACCCAGCGGCACACATTGTCGATACAGCGGGGACACAGCGGGACACAGCGGGGTGCACAGCTGGGGACACAACGGGACACAGCGGGGGACACAGCGAGGACACAGCAGAACCCAGCGTGGGACACAGCGAGGACACAGCGGGACACAGCGAAACACAGAGGGACACAGCGGGGACACAGCAGTAGACACAGCGGGACACAGCGGGGGACACAGCAGGACACAGCGGGAAACACAGGGAGGACACAGCGGGACACAGCGTCAATACAGCGGGGACACAGCGGGACACAGCGGGGTACACAGCTGGGGACACAACGGGACACAGCGGGGGACACAGCGAGGACAGAGCGGGACACAGCGAGGACACAGCGGGGACACTGCGGGAACATAGCGGGACACAGCGGGGTACACAGCGGGACACAGCGGGACACAGCAAGACACAGCGTGGGACACAGCGGGACACAGCGGGGGACACAGCGAGGACACAGCGGGACACAGCGGCGACACAGAGGGGACTCAGCTGGGGACACAACGGGGGACAAAGCGGGACACCATGGGACACAGTGTGACACAGAGGGACACAGCGGGGACACTGCGGGGACACAGCGGGACAAAGCGGGGGAACAGCGGGACACAGCGGGACACAGCAGGGAACACAGCGGGGGACAGCGGAGACAGAGAGGGGACACAGCGGGACACAGCGGTGACACAGCTGGACACAATTTAGTACACAGCGGGTCACAGCGGGCACACAGCGGGGACACAGCGGGACACAGCGAGACACAGCTGGGGACCCAGCAGGACCCAGCGGAGGACCCAGCGAAGACACAGCGGGCACAGCCGGGGACACAGCGAGGACACAGCGGGACCCAGCGGGACACAGCGGGGGACACAGCGGGACACACCAGGGGACATGCGAGGACACAGCAGGACACAGCTTGACACAGCGGGGACAGAGCGGGGACACAGCGGGGGACACAGTGGGACAGAGCGGGGACACAGAGGGAGACACAGCGGGACTCAGCGGGACACAGTGGGGGACAAAGCAGGACACGATTCGACACAGCAGGACACAGCGCGAAACAGCGGTGACCCTGCGGGGACATAGCAGGGACACAGCGGGGGACAAAGCGGGACATAGCGGGGACACAGCGGTGACACAGCGGTGGACACAGAGGGGACACAGAGGGACACAGAGGGACACAGCGGGGACACAGAGGGGACACAGCGGGGGACACAGCGGGGGACAAAGCGGGACACGATGGAACACAGCGGGACACAGCGCGAAACAGCGGTGATCCTGCGGGGACACAGCGGGACACAGCGGGAGACACAGCAGGGACACAGCGATACACAGCGGGACATAGCGCTGGACACAGCGGGACACAGCGGGACACAGCAGGGAACACAGCGGGGGACAGCGGAGACAGAGAGGGGACACAGCGGGACACAGCGGTGACACAGCTGGACACAACTTAGTACACAGCGGGTCCCAGCGGGCACACAGCGGGGACACAGCGGGACACAGCGGGACACAGCTGGGGACCCAGCGGAGGACCCAGCGAAGACACAGCGGGACACAGCCGGGGACAAGAGAGGACACAGCGGGACCCAGCGGGAAATAGCAGGGCACACAGCGGGACACACCAGGGGACAAGCGAGGACACAGCAGGACACAGCTTGACACAGCGGGGTCAGAGCGGGGACACAGCGGGGGACACAGTGGGACAGAGCGGGGACACAGAGTGGGACACAGCGGGACTCAGCGGGACACAGCGGGGGACAAAGCGGGACACGATGGAACACAGCGGGACACAGCGCGAAACAGCGGTGACCCTGCGGGGACATAGCAGGGACACAGCGGGGGACAAAGCGGGACATAGCGGGGACACAGCGGTGACACAGCGGTGGACACAGAGGGGACACAGAGGGACACAGAGGGACACAGCGGGGACACAGCGGGGACTCAGCGGGGGACACAGCGGGGGACAAAGCGGGACACGATGGAACACAGCGGGACACAGCGCGAAACAGCGGTGACCCTGCGGGGACACAGCGGGACACAGCGGGGGACACAGCGGGACACAGCGGGGGACACAGCGGGAGACACAGCGGGGACACAGCGATACACAGCAGGACATAGCGCTGGACACAGCGGGACACAGCGGGGACACAGCGGGGACTCACCGGGTGACAGAGCTGGAGACAAAGCACGACACAACTGGACACAGGGGGACACAGCGGGACACAGCGGGGACACAGCGAGGACAAACCGGGACACAGCGGGGACATAGCAGGACACAGTTGGACACAGCGGGGACACAGGGAGACACAGCGGGTGACACAGCGGGAGACACAGCGGGACACAGCGGGACACAGCGGGATACAGCGGGGGACACAGCAGGACACAGCGGGGGACACAGCATGACACAGCGGGGGACACAGTGGGGGACACAGCGGGACACAGCGGGATACAGCGGGGGACACTGGGTGACACAGCGGCGGACACAGCGGGGGACACAGGGAACACAGCGGGGATACAGCGGGGACACAGCGGGGACACAGCGGGGAAATAGCGGGACACAGCGTGGACACAGCGGGTGACACAGCGGGACACAACGGGACACAGCGGGACACAGCAGGGACACAACGGGACACAGGGGGGACACAGCGGGGACACAGGGCGACACAGCGGAACACAGCGGGGGACATAGCGGGTTACAGAGGGGACACTCCGGGGAACAACAAGGACATAGCAGGACACAGCGGGGGACAAAGCGGGACATAGCGGGGACACAGCGGGGACACAGCGGTGGACACAATGGGGGACACAGCGGGACACAGCGGGGGACACAGCGGGACACAGTGTGGGACACAGCAAGTACACAGCGGGGGACACAGCTGGACATAGCGGGGGACACAGTGGGGGACACAGCGGGACACAGCGGGGGACACAGCGAGGACAAAGCGGGACACAGCGGGGGACACAGCGAGACACAGCAGGGACAAAGCTGGACACAGCGCGGTACACAGAGGGCCACAGCAGGGACAAAGCGGGCAAACAGCATGACACAGCGGGACACAGCGGGACACACCTGGGGACACAGCAAGGACACAGCGGGACACAGCGGGGTACACAGCGGGACACAGCGGGGGACACAGCGGGACACAGCGGGGGACACAGCGGGGGACACAGGGGGGACACAGCGGGACACAGCGGGGAACACAGAGAGGACACATTGGGACACAGCTGGGACACAGCGGGACTCAGAGGGGGACACAGCAGTACACAGCGGGACACAGCGGGACACAGCGGGGAACACAGCGAGGACACAGCAGAACACAGCATGGGACACAGCGAGGACACAGCGGGACACAGCGGGACACAGCGAAACACAGCGGGACACAGCGGGGACACAGCAGTAGACACAGCGGGACACAGTGGGGGACACAGCGGGACACAGCGGGGAACACAGCGAGAACACAGCGGGACCCTGTGGCACACAGCGTCGATACAGCGGAGACACAGAGGGACACAGCAAGGTACACAGCTGGGGACACAACGGGACACAACGGGGCACACAGCGAGGACACAGCGAGACACAGCAGGACACAGCCGGGACATAGCGGGACACAGCGGGGTACACAGCGGGACACAGCGGGACACAGCTTGGGACACAGCGGGGACACAGCGGGACACAGCGGGGGACACAGCGAGGACACAGCGGGACACAGTGGGACACAGCGTGGGAGAAAGCGGGAGACAGCGGGGGACACAGCGAGGTCACAGAGGGACACAGCGGTGACACAACGGGGGACACAGCGGGACACAGAGGGAGACACACCGGGGGACACAGCGGGACACATCGGGACACAGCGGGGGAAACAGGGGGGACACAGCGGAACACAGCGGGGGACACAGCGAGGACACATTAGGACACAGTGGGGACACAGCGGGACTCAGCGTGGGACACAGCGGGGGACAGCGGGGCACACAGGGAGGACAAAGCGGGACCCAGCGGGACACAGCTTCGATACAGCGGGGACACAGCGGGACACAGCGGGGTACTCAGCTGGGGACACAACGGGACACAGCGGGGGACACAGCGAGGACACAGCGGGACACAGTGAGGACACAGCGGGGACACTGCGGGAACATAGCGGGACACAGCGGGGTACACAGCGGGACACAGCTTGGGACACAGCGGGGACACAGCGGGACACAGCGGGGGACACACTGAGGACACAGCGGGACACAGCAAGACACAGCGTAGGACAAAGCAGGATACAGCGGGGGACACAGTGAGGACACAGCAGGACACAGCGGCGACACAGAGGGGACTCAGCTGGGGACACAACGGGGGACAAAGCGGGACACCATGGGACACAGTGTGACACAGAGGGACACAGCGGGGACACTGCGGGGACACAGCGGGACAAAGCGGGGGAACAGCGGGACACAGCGGGACACAGCAGGGAACACAGCGGGGGACAGCGGAGACAGAGAGGGGACACAGCAGGACACAGCGGTGACACAGCTGGACAACTTAGTACACAGCGGGCACACAGCGGGGACACAGAGGGACACAGCGGGACACAGCTGGAAACAGCTGGGGACACAGCGGGACACAGCGGAGGACCCAGCGAAGACACAGCGGGACACAGCCAGGGACACAGCGAGGACACAGTGGGACCCAGCGGGACACAGCGTCGATACAACGGGGACACAACGTTACCCAGCGTGGTACACAGCAGTGGACACAATGGGACACAGTGGGGGCTCAGCGGGACACAGCGGGACACAGTGGGACACAGCGGGGACAATGCATGAGACACAGTGGGGGACAGAGCGGGAGACAGCGGGGGACACAGCGAGGACACAGCAGGACACAGCGGGGTACACAGCTGGGGACACAACGGGACACAGCGGGGGACACAGCGAGGGCACAGCGGTACACAGCGTGGACATAGAGAGGACACAGCGGGACACAGCGTGACACAGCGCAGACACAGCAGGGACACAGCAGGCACACAGCAGAGGACACAGCGGGACACAACGGGACAAGCGGGGGACACAGCAGGACACAGCGGGGACACAGAGGGGACTCAGCGGGGGCCACAGAGGGTGACAAAACCGGACACCACGGGACACTGCGGGACACAGCGGGACACAGCGGGACACAGCGGGGGACACAGCGGGACACAGCGGGGGACACAGCGACAACACAGCGGGACACAGCGGGGACACAGGGGAATCAGCAGGGTCACAGCGGGACACAGCGGGACACAGCGGGACACAGCATGACACAGCAGGGACACAGCGGGGGACACAGCGGGGGACACAGCAGGACACAACGGGACACAGCGGGGGACAAAGCAGGACACAGCGGGGGACACAGTGGGGGACAGAGCGGGATACAGCGGGACACAGCGGGACACAGCGGGAAACAGTGGGGGACACAGCGGGACACAGCGGGGACAGAGCGATGACACAGCGGGACACAGCGGGGACACAGCGGGACACAGCAGGACACAGAGGAACACAGCGGGGGACACAGCGGGACACACCAGGGGACAAGCAAGAACACAGCAGGACACAGCGGGACACAGCAGGGACAGAGCGGGACACAGCGGGACAAAGCGGAACACAGCGGGGGACACAGCGGGACACAGCGGGGGACCCAGCGAGGACACAGCGGGACACAGCGGGGGACACAGCGAGGACACAGCGGGACCCAGTGGGACACAGCGTCGATACAGCGGATACACAGCATTACACACCATGGTACACAGCTGTGGACACAACGGGACACAGTGGGGGCACAGCGGGGACAAAGCGTGAGACACAGCGGGGGACAGAGCAGGAGACAGCGGCGGACACAGCGAGGACACAGCGGGACACAGCGGGGACAAATCGTGAGACACAGCGGGGGACAGAGCGGGAGACAGCGGGGGACACAGCGAGGACACAGTGGGACACAGCGGGGACACAGCGGTACACAGCGGGGTACACAGCTGGGGACACATTGGAGGAGACAGGGGGGACACAGCGAAACACAGCGGGGGACACAGCGAGGACACATTAGGACTCAGCGGGGACACAGCGGGATTCAGCGGGGGACACAGCGCTGGACAGCGGGGAACACAGGGGGGACACAGCAGGGACACTGCGGGAACATAGCGGGACACAGCGGGGACACAGCGGGACACAGCGTGGTACACAGCTGGGGACACAACCGGACACTGCGGGGGACACAGCGAGGACACAGCGGGGACACTGTGGGAACATAGCGGGACACAGCGGGGTACACAGCGGGACACAGCGGAACACAGCTTGGACACAGCGGGGACACAGCGGGACACAGCGGGGGACACAGCGAGGACACAGCGGGACACAGCAAGACACAGCGTGGGACAAAGCGGGATACAGCGGAGGACACAGCGAGGACACAGCGGGACACAGCGGCGAAACAGAGGGGACTCAGCTGGGGACACAACGGGGGACAAAGCGGGACACCATGGGACACAGTGTGACACAGAGGGACACAGCGGGGACACTGCGGGGACACAGCGGGACAAAGCGGGGGAACAGCGGGACACAGCGGGACACAGCAGGGAACACAGCGGGGGACAGCGGAGACAGAGAGGGGACACAGCGGGCACACAGCGGGGACACAGCGGGACACAGCGGACACAGCGGGACACAGCTGGGGACACAGCGGGACACAGCGGGGGACCCAGCGAAGACACAGCGGGACACAGCCGGGGACACAGCGACGACACAGCGGGACCCAGCGGGACACAGCGCCGATACAACGGAGACACAGCGTTACCCAGCGTGGTACACAGCTGTGGACACAATGGGACGCAGTGGGGGCACAGCGGGGCACAGCGCGACACAGTGGGACACAGTGGGGACAAAGTGTGAGACACAGTGGGGGACAGAGCGGGAGACAGCGGGGGACACAGCGAGGACACAGCGGGACACAGCAGGGTACACAGCTGGGGACAAAACGGGACACAGCGGGGGACACAGCGAGGACACAGCGGAACACAGCATGGGACACAGCGAGGACACAGCGGGACACTGCGTGACACAGCGCAGACACAGCAGGGACACAGCAGGCACACAGCGGAGGACACAGCGGGACACAACGGGACAAGCGGGGGACACAGCAGGACACAGCGGGGACACAGAGGGGACTCAGCAGGGGCCACAGAGGGTGACAAAGCCGGACACCATGGGACACTGCGGGACACAGCGGGGGACAGCGGGGGACACAGCGGGACACAGCGGAGGACACAGCGACAACACAGCGGGACAAAGCGGGGACACAGGGGGACTCAGCAGGGTCACAGCGGGACACAGCGGGACACAGCGGGGGACAAAGCGGGGGACACAGCGGGGGACAGAGCGGGATACAGCGGGACACAGCGGGACACAGCGGGACACAGCGGGGGACACAGCGGGACACAGCGGGGGACAGAGCGATGACACAGCAGGACACAGCGGAGACACAGCGGGACACAGCAGGACACAGTGGAACACAGCGGGGGACACAGCGGGACACACCAGGGGACAAGCGAGGACACAGCAGGACACAGCTTGACACAGCGAGGACTCAGCGGGACACAGTGGGACACAGCAGGGACAGAGCGGGACACAGCGGGACAAAGCGGGACACAGCGGGGGACACAGCGGGACACAGCGGGGAACCAGCGAGGACACTGCGGGACCCAGTGGGACACAGCGTCGATACAGTGGGGACACAGCGTTACACAGCGTGGTACACAGCTGTGGACACAACGGGACACAGTGGGGGCACAGCGGGGGCAAAGCGTGAGACACAGCAGGGGACAGAGCAGGAGACAGCGGGGGACACAGCGAGGACACAGCGGGACACAGCGGTGACACAGCGGGGACTCAGCGGTGGACAGAGCGGGGAACAAAGCAGGACACCACAGAACACAGCGGGACACAATGGGAAACAGAAGTGACCCTGCGGGGACATAGCGGGACACAGCGGGGAACACAGCGGGACACATCGGGACACAGCGGGACACAGCGGGGGACACAGCGGGGCACAGTGGGGGACAGAGCCTGGGACACAGCGAGACACAGCGGGGACAAAGCTAGACACAGAGGGGTACACAGAGGGACACAGCGGGGACACAGCGGGGAAAGAGCGTGACACAGCAGGACACAGCGTGACACAGCGGGGGACACAGCGAGGACACAGCGGCACACAGCGGGGGACACAGCAAGGACACAGCGAGACACAGCGGGGGACACAGCGGGTCACAGCGGGGGACACAGCAGGACACAGCGGGGGACACAGCTTGGGACACAGCGGGACACAGTGGGACAGAGCAGGGACAAAGGGAGGAGACAGCGGGACACAGCAGGACACAACGGGACACAGCGTGGATACAGCAGTAGACACAGCGGGACACAGTGGGGAACACAACGGGACACAGCGGGAGACACAGGGAGGACCCAGCGGGACCCAGTGGGACCCAGCGTCGATACAGCGGGGACACAGCGGGACACAGCGGGGTACACAGCTGGGGACAGAACGGGACACAGCGGGGGACACAGCGAGGACACAGCGGAACACAGCGGGACACAGCGGGGACACTGCGGGATCATAGCGGGACACAGCGGGGAACACAGTGGGACACAGCGGGACACAGCTGGGGACACAGCGAGGACACAGTGGGACACAGCTGGACACAGCGGGAAACCAAGCGGGAGACGGGGGGACACAGCGAGGACACAGCGGGAAACAGAGGTGACACAGAGGGGACTCAGCGGGGGACACAGCAGGGGATAAAGCGGGACACCATGGGAAACAGTGTGACAAAGCGGGACACAGCGGAGACACTGCGGGGACACAGTGGGACAAAGCGGGGGACACAGCGGGACACAGCGGGACACAGCGGGGGACACAGCGGGGGACAGTGGAGACAGAGAGGAGACACAGCGGGACACAGCGGTGACAGAGCTGGACACAACGGAGTACATAGTGGGACACAGCGGGCACACAGTGGGGACACAGTGGGACACAGCGGGACACAGCAGGGACAGAGCGGGACACAGCGGGACACAGCGGGACACAGTGGGACACAGCGTCACACAGCGGGGACACAGCAGGTACACAGCAGGGAAACAGCGGGGGACACAGTGGGACACAACGGGACACAGCGGGGGACACAGCGGGGGACAGAGCGGGACACAACGGGGAACACAGCGAGGACACAGCGGGACCCAGTGGAACACAGCGTCGATACAGCGGGGACACAGCGGGACACAGCGGGGTACACAGCTGGGGACACAACGGGACACAGCGGGGGACACAGCGAGGACACAGCGGGCCACAGCGGGACACAGCGGGGACACTGTGGGAACATAGCGGGACACAGCAGGGTACACAGCGGGACACAGCTGGACACAGCTGGGGACACAGCGGGGACACAGCGGGACACAGCGGGGGACACAGCGAGGACACAGTGGGACACAGCGGGACACAGCGGGAAACAAAGCGGGACACAGCGGGGGACAGAGCGAGGACACAGCGGGAAACAGAGGCAACACAGAGGGGATTCAGCGGGGTACAGAGCGGGGGACAAAGCGGGACACCATGGGACACAGTGTGACACCGCGGGACACAGCGGAGACACTGCGGGGACTAAGTGGGACAAAGCGGGGGACACAGCGGGACACAGCGGGACACAGCGGGGGACACAGCGGGGTACAGCAGAGATAGAGAGGGGACACAGCGGGACACAGCGGTGACAGAGCTGGACACAACGGAGTACATAGCGGGACACAGCGGGCACACAGCGGGGACACAGTGGGACACAGCGGAACACAGAAGGGACAGAGCGGGACACAGCGGGACACAGCAGGACACAGTGGGGGACACAGTGGGACACAGCGGGGGACCCAGTGAGGACACTGCAGGACACAGCGGGGGACACAGCGGGGGATACAGCGGGACAGAGCAGGGAACACAGCGAGGACACAGCGGGACCCAGTGGGACACAGCTTTGATACAGCGGGGACACAGCGTTACACAGCGTGGTACACAGCTGTGGACACAACGGGACACAGTGGGGGCACAGCGGGACACAGTGGGACACAGCGGGGACAAAGCGTGAGACACAGAGGGGAACAGAGCGGGAGACAGTGGGGGACACAGCGAGGTCACAGCGGAACAAAGCGGTGACACAGAGGAGGACACAGCCGAACACAGCGGGGGACACAGCGGGTAACGAAGCGGGACAAAGCGGGGGACACAGCGAGGACACATTGGGACACAGCGCGGACACAGCGGGACTCAGCGGGGGACACAGAGGGCTACACAGCGGGACACAGAGGGGAACACAGCGAGGACACAGCGGGACCCAGCGGGACACAGCGTCGATATAGCGGGGACACAGAAGGACACAGTGGGGTACACAGCTGGGGACACAACTGGACACAGCGGGGGACACAGCGAGGACACAGCGGAACACAGCGGGGGACACAGTGAGGACACAGCGGGACAGAGCAAGACACAGTGGGACACAGCGGGGACACAGCAGTTGACACAGTGGGACACAGCAGGGGACACAGCGGGACACAGCGGGGAACACAGGAAGGACACAGAGGGACCCAGCGGGACAAAGCGTAGATACAGTGGGGACACAGCGGGACACAGCGGGGTACAGAGTTGGGGACACAACGGGACACAGCAGGGGACACAGAGAGGACACAGCGGGACACAGCGGGGACACTGCGGGAACATAGCGGGACACAGCAGGGTACACATCGGGACACAGCTTGGGACACAGCAAGGACACAGCGGGAGACAGCGGGGGACACAGCAAGGACACAGCGGGACAGAGCGGGCACACAGCGGGACACAGCGGGACAAAGCGGGACACAGCGAGGGACATAGCGGGACACAGCAGGGGACCCAGCGAGGACACAGCGGGACACAGCCGTGGACACAGCGAGGACACAGCGGGGGAAACAGCGAGGACACAGCGTCGATACAGCCGGGACACAGCGTTACACAGCATGGTACACAGCTCTGGACACAACGGGACACAGTGGGGGCACAGCGGGGACAAAACGTGAGACACAGCGGAGGACAGAGCGGGAGACAGCGGGGGACACAGCGAGGACACAGCGGGACACAGCAGTGACACAGCGGAGACTCAGCGGGGGACAGAGCGGGGAACAAAGCAGGACACCACGGAACACAGCGGGACACAGCGGGAAACAGAGGTGACCCTGCAGGGACATAGCGGGACACAGCGGGGGACACAGCGGGACACAGCGGGACATAGCGGGGTACACAGAGGGACACAGTGGGAACACAGCGGGGAAAGAGCGTGACACAGCAGGACACAGCGGGACACAAGGGGGACACAGCGAGGACACAGCAGCACACAGTGGGGGACACAGCAAGGACACAGCGGGGACACAGCGGGGAACACAGCGGGGGATACAGCGGGACACAGCGGGGAACACAGCGAGGACACAGTGGTACCCAGCGGGACACAGGGTCGATACAGCAAGGACACAGCGGGACACAGCGGGACAAAGCGGTGGACACAGTCGGACACAGCGGTGGACACAGCGAGAACACAGCAGGACCCAGCAGGACACAGCGTCGATACAGCTGGGACACAGCGGGACACAGCGGGGTACACAGCTGGGGACACAACGGTGCACATCGGGGGACACAGAGAGGACACAGCGGAACACAGTGCGGGACACAGCAAGGACACAGCGGGGACACAGCGGGGGACACAGCGGGGGATACAGCGGGACACAGCGGGGAACACAGCGAGGACACAGTGGTACCCAGCGGGACACAGCGTCGATACAGCAAGGACACAGCGGGACACAGCGGGACAAAGCAGTGGACACAGTCGGACACAGCGGTGGACACAGCGAGAACACAGCAGGACCCAGCAGGACACAGCGTCGATACAGCTGGGACACAGCGGGACACAGCGGGGTACACAGCTGGGGACACAACGGTGCACATCGGGGGACACAGAGAGGACACAGCGGAACACAGTGTGGGACACAGCGAGGACACAGGGGGACACAGCGGGACACAGCAGGAACACAGCAGTAGACACAGCGGGAAAAAGCAGGGGACACAGCGGGACACAGTGGGGGACACAGGGAGGACACAGCGGGACACAGCGGGACACAGCGGGGGACGAGGGGGAGACAGAGCGGGACACAGCGAGGACACAGCGGGACACAGCGGGGGACACAGCGGGGGACACAGCGGGACACAGCAGGGTACACAGCGGGGGACACAGCGGGACACAGCGGGACACAGCAGGAGACACAGGGGAGACACTGCGGGACACAGCGTGGGACACAGCGAGGACACATTGGGACACAGCGGGGACACCGCGGGACTCAGCTCGGGACACAGCGGGTGACAAAGCCGGACACCACGGGACACAGTGTGACACAGCAGGACACAACGGGACTCAGCGGGGGACACAGCGGGGTACTCAGCGGGACACAGCGGGCGCACAGTGGGGAGACAGAGGGATACAGCGGGACACAGCGGGACACAGTGGGACACAGAGGGGACACAGCGGGACACAGCGGGGGACAGAGCGACGACGCAGCGGGACACAGCGGGGACACAGGGGGACACAGCGGGACACAGCTGGACACAGCGGGGACACAGCAGGGACACAGCAGGGACACAGCGGGGGACACAGCGGGACACAACGGGACACAGCGGGGGACACAGCAGGTCACAGTGGGGGACACAGCGGGACACAACGAGGAACACAGCGAGGGCACAGCGGGACCCAGCGGGACACAGCGTCGATACAGCGGGGACACAGCGTTATACAGCGGGTTACACAGCTGGGGACACAAAGGGACACAGTGGGGGACACAGCGGGACACAGTGGGACACAGCGGGGACAAAGCGTGAGACACAGCGGGGGACAGAGCGGGAGACAGCGGGGGACACAGCGAGGACAGAGCGGGACACAGCGGGGTACACAGCTGGGGACACAATGGGACACAGCGAGGGACACAGCGAGGACACAGCGGAACACAGCGTGGGACACAGCGAGGACACAGCGGGACACAGCGTGACACAGTGCAGACACAGCAGGGACACAGCAGGCACACAGCGGAGGACACAGCGGGACACAACGGGACAAGCGGGGGACACAGCAGGACACAGCGGGGACACAGAGGGGACTCAGCGGGGGCCACAGATGGTGACAAAGCCGGACACCACGGGACACTGCGGGACACAGCGGGACACAGCGGGACACAGCGGGGGACACAGCGGGACACAGCGGGGGACACAGCGACAACACAGCGGGACAAAGAGGGGACACAGGGGGACTCAGCAGGGTCACAGCGGGACACAGCGGGACACAGCATGACACAGCAGGGACAGAGCGGGGGACACAGCGGGGAACACAGCGGGACACAATGGGACACAGCGGGGGACAAAGCGGGACACAGCGGGGGACACAGCGGGGGACACAGTGGGATACAGCGGGACACAGCGGGACACAGCGGGGGACACATCGGGACACAGCGGGGGACAGAGCGATGACACAGCGGGACACAGCGGAGACACAGCGGGACACAGCAGGACACAGTGGAACACAGCGGGGGACACAGCGGGACACACCAGGGGACAAGCGAGGACACAGCAGGACACAGCTTGACACAGTGAGGACTCAGCGGGACACAGTGGGACACAGCAGGGACAGAGCGTGACACAGTGGGACACAGCGGGACACAGCGGCTGACACAGCTGGACACAGCGGGGGACATAGCGGGGGACCCAGCGGGACACATCGGGGAACACAGCGAGGACCCAGCGGGACCCAGCAGGACACAGCGTCAATACAGTGGGGACACAGCGTTCCACAGCGTGGTACACAGCTGTGGACACAACGGGACACAGTGGGGGCACAGCGGCACACAGCGGGACACAGTGGGACACAGCGGGGACAAAGCATGAGACACAGCGGGGGACAGAGCGGGAGACAGAGGGGGACACATCGAGGACACAGCGGGACACAGCGGGACACAGCGTCAATACAGCGGGGACACAGCGTTACACAGCGTGGTACACAGCTGTGGACACAACGGGACACAGCGGGATACACAGCGGGACACAGCGGGACACAGCTTGGTTCACAGCGGGGAAACAGTGGGACACAGCGGTGGACACAGCGAGGACACAGCGGGACACAGCGGGACACAGCGGCAGACAGCGGGGGACACAGAGGAGACTCAGCGGGGGACACAGCGGGGGTCAAAGCGGGACACCATGGGACACAGTGTGACACAGCGGGACACAGCGTGGACACTGCGGGACAAAGCGGGACACAGCGGGGGACACAGCGGGACACAGCGGGGAACCAGCGAGGACACTGCGGGACCCAGTGGGACACAGCGTCGATACAGCGGGGACACAGCATTACACAGCGTGGTACACAGCTGTGGACACAACGGGACACAGTGGGGGCACAGCGGGGGCAAAGCGTGAGACACAGCAGGGGACAGAGCAGGAGACAGCGGGGGACACAGCGAGGACACAGCGGGACACAGCAGTGACACAGCGGGGACTCAGCGGTGGACAGAGCGGGGAACAAAGCAGGACACCACGGAACACAGCGGGACACAACGGGAAACAGAGGTGACCCTGAGGGGACATAGCAGGACACAGCGGGGGACACAGCGGGACACAGCGGGACACAGTGGGGGACAGAGCCTGGGACACAGCGAGACACAGCGGGGACAAAGCTGGACACAGAGGGGTACACAGAGGGACACAGCGGGGACACAGCGGGGAAAGAGCGTGACACAGCAGGACACAGCGGGACACAGCGGGGGACACAGCAAGGACACAGCGGCACACAGCGGGGGACCCAGCAAGGACACAGCGGGACACAGCGGGGGACACAGCGGGTCACAGCGGGGGACACAGCAGGACACAGCGGGGGACACAGCTTGGGACATAGCGGGACAGAGCAGGGACAAAGGGAAGAGACAGCGGAACACAGCAGGACACAACGGGACACAGCGTGGATATAGCAGTAGACACAGCGGGACACAGTGGGGAACACAGCGGGACACAGCGGGAGACACAGGGAGGACCCAGCGGGACCCAGTGGGACCCAGCGTCGATACAGCGGGGACACAGCGGGACACAGCGGGGTACACAGCTGGGGACAGAACGGGACACAGCGGGGGACACAGCGAGGACACAGCGGAACACAGCGGGACACAGTGGGGACACTGCGGGATCATAGCGGGACACAGCGGGGAACACAGTGGGACACAGCTGGGGACACAGCGAGGACACAGTGGGACACAGCGGGAAACAAAGCGGGAGACAGGGGGGACACAGAGAGGACACAGCGGGAAACAGAGGTGACACAGAGGGGACTCAGCTGGGGACACAGCGGGGGATAAAGCGGGACACCATGGGAAACAGTGTGACAAAGCGGAACACAGCGGAGACACTGCAGGGACACAGTGGGACAAAGCGGGGGACACAGCGGGACACAGCGGGACACAGCGGGGGACACAGCAGGGGACAGTGGAGACAGAGAGGAGACACAGCGGGACACAGCGGTGACAGAGCTGGACACAACGGAGTACATAGTGGGACACAGCGGGCACACAGTGGGGACACAGCGGGACACAGCAGGGACAGAGCGGGACACAGCGGGACACAGCGGGACACAGTGGGACACAGCGTCACACAGCGGGGACACAGCAGGTACACAGCAGGGAAACAGCGGGGGACACAGTAGGACACAACGGGACACAGCGGGGGACACAGCGGGGGACAGAGCGGGACACAACGGGGAACACAGCGAGGACACAGCGGGACCCAGTGGGACACATCATCGATACAGCGGGGACACAGCGGGACACAGCGGGGTACACAGCTGGGGACACAACGGGACACATCGGGGGACACAGCGAGGACACAGCGGGACACAGCGGGACACAGCGGGGACACTGCGGGAACATAGCGGGACGCAGCGGGGTACACAGCGGAACACAGCTGGACACAACTGGGGACACAGCGGGACACAGTGGGGGCACAGCGGGGACAAAGCGTGAGACACAGCAGGGGACAGAGCAGGAGACAGCGGGGGACACAGCGAGGACACAGCGGGACACAGCGGTGACACAGCGGGGACTCAGCGGTGGACAGAGCGGGGAACAAAGCAGGACACCACGGAACACAGCAGGACACAACAGGAAACAGAGGTGACCCTGCGGGGACATAGCAGGACACAGCGGGGGACACAGCTGGACACAGCTGGGGACACAGCGGGGACACAGCGGGACACAGCGGGGGACACAGCGAGGACACAGTGGACACAGCGGGACACAGCGGGAAACAAAGCGGGAGACAGCGGGGGACAGAGCGAGGACACAGCGGGAAACAGAGGCAACACAGAGGGGACTCAGCGGGGTACAGAGCGGGGGACAAAGCGGGACACCATGGGACACAGTGTGGCACAGCGGAGACACTGCGGGGACAAAGTGGGACAAAGCGGGGGACACAGTGGGACACAGCGGGACACAGCGGGGGACACAGCGGGGTACAGCAGAGATAGAGAGGGGACACAGCGGGACACAGCAGTGACAGAGCTGGACACAACGGAGTACATAGCGGGACACAGCGGGCACACAGCGGGGACACAGTGGGACACAGCGGGACACAGCGGGACACAGCGGGGATAGAGCGGGACAGAGCGTGACACAGCGAGGACACATTGGGACACAGCAGGGACACAGAGGAACTCAGCGGGGGACACAGCAGTACAAAGCGGTAAACAGCGGGACACACCGGGGACACAGCAGGGACACCGCGGGGGACACAGCGGGACACAGCGGGTCACAGCGGGGGACACAGCGGGACACAGCGGGGGACACAGAGGGGTACACAGCGGGACACACTGGGGAACACAGCGAGGACACAGCGGGACCCAGCGGGACACAGCATCGATACAGCGGGGACAGAGTGGGACACAGCGGGGTACACAGCTGGGGACACAACGGTACACAGCAGGGGTCACAGCGAGGACACAGCGGAACACAGCGTGGGATACAGCGAGGACACAGCGGGACATAGCGTGACACAGTGGGGACACAGCAGGGACACAGCGGGGACACAGCGGGGGGCACAGCGAGACACAACGGGACACAGCGGAACACAGCGTCGATACAGCGGGCAAAGAGCGGGACACAGCAGGGCACATAGTTGAGGACACAACAGGACAAAGCAGAGGTCACAGCGAGGACACAGCAGAACACAGCGTGGGACACAGCGAGGACACAGCAGGACATAGCGGGACACAGTGGGGACACAGCAGGGACACACCAGGGGATACAGCGAGACACAACGGGACACAGCGGGGAACACAGCGAGGACACAGCGGGACCCAGCGGGACACAGCGTCGATACAGCGGGGACACAGCGTTACACAGCGGGACACAGCGGGGACAGGGCGGGACAGAGCAGGACACAGCGAGGACACAGTGGGACACAGCCGGGACACAGAGGAACTCAGCAGGGGACACAGCAGTACACAGCGGAACACAGCGGGACACACAGTTGGGGACACAGCAGGGACACAGCAGGGACACAGCGGGGGGCACAGCGAGACACAACGGGACACAGCGGGACACAGCGTCGATACAGCGGGGAAACAGCGGGACACAGCAGGGCACACAGTTGAGGACACAACAGGACAAAGCAGGGGTCACAGCGAGGACACAGCGGAAAACAGCGTGGGACACAGCGAGGACACAGCGGGACATAGCGGGACACAGTGGGGACACAGCAGGGACACAGCAGGGACACAGCAGGGGACACAGCGAGACACAACGGGACACAGCCGGGGACACAGCAGGACACAGCGGGGGACACAGCGGGGGACACAGCGGGGGACACAACGGGACACAGCGGGGAATACAGCGAGGACACAGCGGGACCCAGCGGGACACAGCGTCGATATAGCGAGGACACAGCGTTACACAGCGGGACACAGCGGGGACAGAGTGGGACAGAGCATGACTCAGCGAGGACACATTGGGACACATCCAGGACACAGAGCAACTAAGCAGGGGACACAGCAGTACAAAGCGGGACACAGAGGGACACACCGGGGACACAGCAGGGACACAGTGGGGGACACAGCGGGACACAGCGGGTCACAGCGGGGTACACAGCGGGACACAGCGTGGGACACAGAGGGGTACACAGTGGGACACACTGGGGAACACAACGAGGACACAGCGGGACCCAGTGGGACACAGCGTAGATACAGCGGGGACAGAGCGGGACACAGCGGGGTACACAGTTGGGGACACAACGGGACAAAGCAGGGGTCACAGCGAGGACACAGCGGAACACAGCGTGGGACACAGCGAGGACACAGCGGGACATAGCGTGACACAGTGGGGACACAGCAGGGACACAGCAGGGACACAGCGGGGGACACAGCCGGGGACACAGCGGGACACAACGGGGAACACAGCAAGGACACAGCGGGACCCAGCGGGACACAGCGTCGATACAGCGGGGACACAGCGATACACAGCGGGGTACACAGCTGGGGGAAACAAAGGGACACAGTGTGGGAAACAGCGGTTCACAGCGGGACACAGTGGGACACAGCAGGGCAAAGCGTGAGACACAGCAGGGAACAGAGCGGGAGACAGCGGGGGACACAGCGAGGACACAGCAGGACACAGCGGGGACACAGCGGGGACTCAGCGGGGGACACATCGGGGGACAAAGCGGGACACCACGGAACAAAGCGGGACACAGCGGGACACACCGGGGACACAGCAGGGACACAGCGGGGGACACAGCGGGACACAGCGGGTCACAGCGAGGTACACAGCGGGACACAGCGCGGGACACAGAGGGGTACACAGCGGGACACACTGGGGAACACAGCGAGGACACAGCGTGACACAGCGTCGATACAGCGGGGACAGAGCGGGACACAGCAGGGTACACAGTTGGGGACACAACGGGACAAAGCAGGGGTCACAGTGAGGACACAGCGGAACACAGCGTGGTACACAGCGAGGACACAGCGGGACATAGTGTGACACAGTGGGGACACAGCAAGGACACAGGAGGGACACAGCGGGGGACACAGCGAGACACAACTGGACACATCGGGGACACAGCAGGACACAGCGGGGGACACAGCGGGTGACACAGTGGGACACAACAGGGAACACAACGAGGACACAGCGGGACACAACGGGACACAGCATCGATACAGCGGGGACAAAGCGATACACAGCGGGGTACACAGTTGGGGACACAACGGGACAAAGCAGGGATCACAGCGAGGACACAGCGGAACACAGCGTGGGACACAGCGAGGACACAGCGGGACATAGCGTGACACAGTGGGGACACAGCAGGGACACAGCCGGGACACAGCGGGGGACACAGCCGGGGACACAGCGGGACACAACGGGGAACACAGCAAGGACACAGCGGGACCCAGTGGGACACAGCGTCGATACAGCAGGGACACAGCGATACACAGCGGGGTACACAGCTGGGGGAACAAAGGGACACAGTGTGGGAAACAGCGGTTTCACAGCGGGACACAGTGGGACACAGCAGGGCAAAGCGTGAGACACAGCAGGGAACAGAGCGGGAGACAGCGGGGGACACAGCGAGGACACAGCAGGACACAGCGGGGACACAGCGGGGACTCAGCGGGGGACACATCGGGGGACAAAGCGGGACACCACGGAACACAGCGGGACACAGCGGGACACACCGGGGACACAGCAGGGACACAGCGGGGGACACAGCGGGACACAGCGGGTCACAGCGGGGTACACAGCGGGACACAGCGCGGGACACAGAGGGGTACACAGCGGGACACACTGGGGAACACAGCGAGGACACAGCGGGACACAGCGTCGATACAGCGGGGACAGAGCGGGACACAGCAGGGTACACAGTTGGGGACACAACGGGACAAAGCAGGGGTCACAGCGAGGACACAGCGGAACACAGCGTGGTACACAGCGAGGACACAGCGGAACACAGCGTGGTACACAGCAAGGACACAGCGGGACATAGCGGGACACAGTGGGGACACAGCAAGGACACAGGAGGGACACAGCGGGGGACACAGCGAGACACAACTGGACACATCGGGGACACAGCAGGACACAGCGGGGGACACAGCGGGTGACACAGTGGGACACAACAGGGAACACAACGAGGACACAGCGGGACACAACGGGACACAGCATCGATACAGCGGGGACAAAGCGATACACAGCGGGGTACACAGTTGGGGACACAACGGGACAAAGCAGGGATCACAGCGAGGACACAGCGGAAC
>NW_012286099.1:0-10996 GCF_000151885.1 Dipodomys ordii
CAGCGGGACACAGCGGGGGACACTGCGGGGCACAGCGGGACACTGTGGGGACACAGCGGGACACAGCGGGGACACAGCGGGGGACACAGCAGGGGACAAAGCGAGACAAAACGGGACACAGCGGGACACAGCGGGGACACAGCGGGACACAGCGGGACACAACGGGACACAGTGGGACTCAGCGGGGGACACAGATGGACACAGCAGGGGATACAATGGGGTACAAAGCGGGACACAGCGAGGGACACAATGAGGACACAGCGGGCCACAGAGGAACAGAGCGGGACACAGCGGGGCACAGTGGGACTCAGCGGGGGACACAGCGGGACACAGCAGGGGATACAACGGGGGATAAAGCGGGACACAGCTGGGGACACAACGAGGACACAGCAGGCCACAGAGAGACACAGCGGGACACAGCGGGGACACAGCGGGGGACACAGCAGGACACACAGGGGAACACAGCGGGGGTCACAGCGGGACACAGCGGGGTACAAAACGGGACACAGCGGGGACACAGCAGGGGACACAGCGGGACACAGCGGGGGACACAGCGGGACACAGCCGGACACAGCGGGATAGAGCGGGACACAGTGGGGACACAGCGGGGGACACAGCGAGGACACAGCGGGACACAGAGGGACAAAACCGGACACAGTGGGACACAGCTGGGACACAGCAGGAGACACAGTGGTTGACAGCGGGGACACAGCCAGACACAGCGGGACATAGCGGGACACAGCGGGGACACAGCGAAGACACAGCGGGACTCAGCGGGAAACAGCAGAGGACACAGCCGTGGACACAACAGGACAAAATGGGGGACAACGGAGACACAGCGGGACACAGCGGGGGACAGCGGGGACACAGCTGGACACTGCGCGGAACACAGCGGGGGACACTGCGAGACACAGCGGGACACAGCGTGGACCCAGTGGGGCACAGCGGGGACACAACGGGATACAGCGGGACACAGCGGGATACAGAGAGGACACAGCGGGGACACAGCAGGGTACACAGTGGGACACAGCGGGACACAGCGGGTGGACACAGTGGGGACACATCGAGACACAGCGGGGACACAGCGGTACACAGCGGGGAAACAGCGGTACACAGCGGGGGTCATAGAGAGGACACAGCGGGCCACAGGAGGACAAAGCAGGGCCACAGCGGGGCCACAGCGGGGAACACAGTGGGACACAGCGGGGCCACAGTGGGGAACACAGTGAGGCACAGCAGGGGACACAGCGGTACACAGTGGGACAAAGCGGGACACAGCGAGGACACAGCGGGGACACAGCGGGGGACACAGCGAGGACACAGCGGGACACAGCGTGGACACAGCGGGGGACAGCGGGGACACAGCGGGACACAGCGGGACACAGCGGGGACACAGCGGGCAAAGCAGGGGACAGCAGGGAGACACAGCGGGACACAGTGGGGCACAGCGGGAACACAGCGGGACACAGCGGGGACACAGTGGGACACAGCGGGACTCAGCGGGGGACACAGCGGAACACAGCGGGGGACATAGAGGCGGACACAGCGGGACACAGCGGGACACAGCGGGGACACAGCGGGGGACATAGAGGCGGACACAGTGGGACACAGCGAGGACACAGCGGGACACAGCGTGGACACAGCGGGGGACAGCGGGGACACAGCGGGACACAGCGGGACACAGCAGGGACACAGCGGGGACAAAGCAGAGGACAGCAGGGAGACACAGCGGGATACAGTGGGACACATCGGGTCACAGTGGGACACAGCGGGACTCAGCGGGGGACACAGCGGGACACAAAGGGGAACATTGAGGCGGACACAGCGGGACACAGCGGGACACAGCGGGGGACACAGCGGGGACACAGTGGGACACAGCGGGAACACAGCGGGGGACAAAGCGCGGACACAGCGGGAAACAATGGGGGACACAGCGAGGACGCAGCGGGATACAGCGGGGGACACAGCGGGACACAGCAGGACATAGAGGGGACATAGCGGGGACACAGCATGGTACACAGTGGGACACAGCGGGGGAACACAGCGGGGACACAGTCGGGGCACTGCCGGACACAGCAGGGGACAGCGGGGACACAGCGAGGACATAGTGGGGGACACAGCGATAAACAGCGGGGACACAGCGGGACACAGCGGGGGTCATAGCGAGGACACAGCGGGACACAGGAAGACAAAGCGGGGATACAGCGGGGACACAGCTGGGGACAAAGAGGGACACAGCGGGGGATACAGCGAGGACACAGCGGGGACATAGCAGGGACACTGCAGGACACCGTGTGACACAGAAGGGACACAGCGTGACATAGCGGTGACACAGCGACGACACAGCAGGGTCACATCGGGGGACACAGCAGGGGACACAGCGGGACACAGCGGGGGACACAATGGGGGACAGCGTGGACACATCTGGGGACAACGGGGACACAGCGGGGACACAGAGGGAGACACATCGGGGACACAGCGGGACACAGCAGGAGACACAGCGGGACACAGCGGGGGCCTCAGCGGGGGACACTTCGGGACACAGCGAGGGACACAGAGGGGACACAGAGGGACACAGCGGGGACACAGCGGGACACAGCGGGGACACAGCGGGGACACAGCGGGGGCCTCAGCGGGGGACACTTCGGGACACTGCGGGGGACACAGAGGGGACACAGCGGGACACAGCGGAACACAGCGGGGTACACAGCAGGGGACAGCGGGGACACACCTGGGGACAACAGGGACACAGCGGGACAAACGGGGGACAGAGCGGAGGATACAGTGGGACACAGCAGGGGACAAGTGAGGACACAGCAGGACACAGCGGGACACAGTAGGGACACAGCGTGGACACAACGGTGGACACAGAGAGACACAGAGGGGGACACAGTGGGACACAGCAGGCCACAGTGGGGGACACAGCGGGACACAGTGGGACACAGCGAGGGCACAGCGGGGACACTGCAGGGAACACAGCGGGACACAGCGGGGACACAGTGGGGGACACAGTGGGGGACACAGCAGGACAAAGCGGTGGACACAACGGGGACACAGCGGGGACACAGCGGGACACATTGTGGACACAGCGGGGGACACAGCGGGACACAGCGGGGACACAGCGGGGACACAGCGGGACACTGCGTAGAAACAGCGGGTACACAGCGGGACACACCGGGAACACAGAGTGGACACAGCGGGACACATTGTGGACACAGCAGGGACAAAGCGGGACACAGCGGAGGACACAGCAGGACACAACGGGGACACAGTGGGACACAACGGGGGTCACAGCGGGGGATACAGGCCACACTGTGGGGCACACAGCGGGGGACACAGCAGGACACAGCGGGGACACAGCGGGACACAGCGTGGAAACAGCAGGGACACAGCAGGACACAGCGGGGACACAGCGGAGGATACAGCGGGACACAACAGGGGACAAGCGAGGACACAGCGGGACACAGCGGGACACAGTAGGGACACAGCGGGGACACAAAGGTGGACACAGAGAGACACAGAGGGGGAACCAGTGGGACACAGCAGCCACAGCGGGGGACACAGCGAGGACACAGTGGGAAACAGCGAGGACAAAGCGGGGTCACTGCGGGGAACACAGCGGGAACACAGCGGAACACAGCGGGAACACAGCGGGACACAGCGGGACACAGCAGGGACAAAGCAGGAAACAGCGGGACACAGCGGGGACACAGCGGGGGACACAGTGGGGGACACAGCAGGACACAGTGGTGGACACAATGGGGACACAGCGGGGACACAGCGGGACACAGCGGGACACACCGGGAACACAGAGGGGACACAGCAAGACACAGCGGGGACACAGCAGGACACATTGTGGACACAGCAGGGACACAGCGGGACACAGCGGGGGACACAGCCGGACACAGCTGGGACACAGCGGGACACAGCGGGGACACAGCGGGACACATTGTGGACACAGCAGGGACACAGCGGGACACATTGTGGACACAGCAGGGACACAGCGGGACACAGCGGGGGACACGGCCGGACCCAGCAGGACACAACGGGGACACAGTGGGACACAGCGGGGCTCACAGCGGGGGTTACAGACCACACTGTGGGGGACACACTGGTGGACACAGCGGGGAAAACAGCGGGACACAGCGGGGACACAGCGGGACACAGCGTGGAAACAGCAGGGACACAGCAGGACAAAGCAGGGGACACCGGGACACAGTGGGACACAGCGGGGGACAGCGGTGACACAGCGGGACACAGCGGGACACAAGGGTAGAAACAGCGGGGGACACAGCCGGACACAGTGGAGACACAGCAGGACAGAGCGGGGACAGAGAGGGACACAGCGGAACACAGCGGGAGACACAGCAGGGGACAGCGGGGACACACCGGGGGACAACGGGAAATAGCGGGGCACAGCGTGGGACACAACAGGGCACAAGTGAGAACACAGCGGGAAACAGCGGGACACAGCGGTGGACACAGAGGGACACAGAGGGGGACACAGCGGGACACAGCGGGTGACACAGCGGGACACAGCGGGGGACACAGTGGGGGACAGCGGGGACACAGCGGGACACAGCGGGGGACACAGCCGGACACAGCGGGGGACACAGTGGGGGACAGCGGGGACACAGCGATACACAGCGGGACACAACGGGGGACACAGCGGGACACAGCGAGAACACAGCAGGGACATAGCGAGACAGAGCGGAGACACAGCGGGACACAGCGGGGACACAGCGGGAACACAGCGGGACACAGCAAGGGACACAGCGGGACACAGCGGGACACAGCGAGGACACAGCGGGACACAGTGGGACATAGCGGGGAAACAGGGGGACACAGCGGGGGACACAGGGGGACACAGCAGGACACAGCGGGGACACAGCGGGGACACAGCGGGACACATCGGGACACAGCGGTGACACAGCGGAGACACAGCGGGGACACAGCGGGGCACACAGCGAGGACACAGCAGGACACAGCAGGATATAGTGGGGACACAGCCGGGGACACAGCGGGGGACAGCGGGGACACACCTGGGCACAATGGGGACACAGCGGGGACACAGCGGGGGACACAGCGAGGACACAGCGGGACACAGCGGGGCACAGGGGTACACAGCGGGAACACAGAGGGGACACAGCAGGACACATCGGGGACACAGCAGGGACACAGGGGGACACAGCGGGGGACACAGCGGGACACAGCGGGACACAGCGGGGACACAGCGGGACACAGCAGGGAAACAGCAGGGACACAGCGAGACACAGTGGGGGACACAGTGGGGACAAAGCGGGGGACACAGCGGGACAGAGCGGGGACACAGAGGGGGACACAGCGGGACTCAGCGGGACACAGCGGGGGACACATCGGGGACACAGCGGGGCACCGCGGGGTCATATCGGGGACACAGTGGGGGACAAAGAGGGGACGCAGCTTGGACATAGCGGGACACAGCGAGGACACAGCGGGGGACACAGCTGGACACAGCGGTACACAGCAGGGACACAGAGGTGGACACAGCGGGGACACAGCAGGACACATTGGGACACAGCGGGGACACAGCGAGGGACAGCAGGGACACACCGGGGGCCAACGGGGACACAGCGCGACACAACGGGGGACAGAACAGGGGACACAGCGGGACACAGCAGGGGACAAGCGAGGAGACAGCGGGACACAGCGGGGACATAGAGGGGACACAGCGGGGACACAGCGGGGGACACAGCGGGACAGAGCGGGGACACAGAGGGGGACACAGCGGGACTTAGCAGGACACATCGGGGGACACAGCGGGACACAGTGGGGGACACAGCGGGGACACAGCGGTACACAGCAGGGGACACAGCGGGGGACACTGCAGGACACAGTGGGGACACAACGGGGGCCTCAGCGGGGGACACTGCGGGACACAGCGGGGGACACAAGGGGACACAGCGGGACAAAGCGGGGGACACAGGGGGGACACAGCGGGACACAGCGGGACGCAGCGGAACACAGCGGGGGACACAGCAGGGGACAGCGGGGACATAGCGGGGGATAAGGGGGACACAGAGGGACAAAGCTGGGGACACAGCGGGGGACACAGTGGGACAGAGCGGAGACACAGAGGGGGACACAGCGGGACTCAGCGGGACACATCGGGGGACACAGCAGGACACAGTGGGGGACACAGCGGGGACACAGTGGGACACAGCGGGGACACAGCGGGGACACAGCGGGGACACAGCGGGGACACAGCGGGACAAAGCGGGTAACACAGTGGGACACAGCAAGGGACAAGCGAGGACACAGTGGGACACAGCGGGACACAGCGGGGGACACAGCGGGACACAGCGGCGGACACAGCGATACACAGCGGGACATAGAGGGGAACACAGTGGGACACAGCAGGGGACACAGCGGGGGACATAGCGGGATACAGCAGGGACACAGCGGGACACAGTGAGGGACAAAGCGGGACCCAGCGGGGGACATAGCGGGGGACACAGCGGGGACACAGCGGGACCCGGCAGGGGACACAGCGGGGACACAGCGAGGACACAACGGGGGACACAGCGGGGACACAGCTGGACACAGCGGGACACAGCAGGGACTCAGCGAGACACAGCAGGGCCACAGCGGGGGACAGAGCGGGACACAGCGGGGGAAACAGCGGGGGACACAGCCGGACACAGCGGGGGACACAGCGGGGACACAGCGAGGACACAGCGGGGGACACAGCGGGGGACACAGCCGGACACAGCGGGACACAGCGGGGATACAGCGGGGGGCTCAGCAGGGGACAATGTGGGACACAGCGAGGGACACAGCAGGGGACACAGCGGGACACAGCAGGGACACAGCGGGACACAGCAGGGACCCAGCGGGACCCAGCGGAGGACAGAGCGGGGGACAGAGCGGGGACACAGCGGAGCACCGCGGGGGAAACAGCGGAACACAGCGGGACACAGCGGGAGTACACAGCGGGGGACACAGCGGGGAAACAGCGGGACACAGCGGGGGACACTGCGGGACACAGTGGGACACAGCGGGGGACACAGCGGGACACAGCTGGACACAACGGGGGACACAGTGTGGACACAGAGGGACACAGCCGGGACACAGCATTGACACATCGGTGGACACAGCGAGGACACAGCGGGGGACATAGCGGGGACACAGTGGGGGACACAGCTGGACACAGCGGGATACAGCGGGGACACAGAAGTGGACACAGCGGGGACACAGAGGGACACAGCGGGGGATACAGCGGGACACAGCGGGACACAGCGGGACACAGCGGTGGACACAGCGGGGACACAGCGGGGAAACAGAGGGACACAGCGGGGGACACAGCAGGACACAGCAGGGACTCAGCGGGACATAGCAGGACCACAGCAGGGGACACAGCGGGGACACAGAGGGACACAGCGGAGGATACAGCGGGACACAGTGGGACACAGCAGGACACAGTGGGGACACAGAGAGACACAACGGGGGACACAGCGGGGACACAGTGGGACACAACGGGGACACAGCGAGGGTCACAACGGGACACAGCAGGGACACATCAGGGGATACAGCGGGACACAGCGGGGGACAAAGAGGGGACACAGCTTGGACATAGCGGGACACAGCTAGGACACTGTGGGGGACACAGCTGGACACAGCGGGACACAGTGGGGACACAGAGGTGGACACAGCGATACACAGCGGGACATAGAGGGGGACACAGTGGGACACAGCAGGGGACACAGCAGGCGACACAGCTGGGGACGCAGCGGGGGACACAGCGGGAGACACAGTGGGACACAGCAGTGACACAGCGGGGACACAGCAGGGGACACAGCGTGGGACAGAGAGGGACACAGCAGAACACAGCGGGACACAGCAGGGGACACAGCAGGGATACAGCGGGGGACACAGCTGGACACAGAGGGACACAGCAGGGACTCAGCGGGACACAGCGGGTACACTGCGAGGGACAGAGGGGACACAGCGGTACACAGCGGGACACAGCGGGGGACACAGCGGGGGACACAGCGGGACAGAGTAGGGACACAGAGGGGGACACAGCGGGACTCAGCGGTACACATCGGGGGACACAGCGGGACACAGTGGGGGACACAGCGGGGACACAGCGGGACACAGCGGCGGACACAGCGATACACAGCGGGACATAGCGGGGGACACAGCCGGGCACAGAGGGAGACACAGCAGGGGACACAGCGGGTACACAGCGGGACACAGCAGGGAAACAGCGAGGGACACAGCGGGACACAGTGGGGACACAGTGGGGGACACAGTGGGACACAGCAGTGACACAGCGGGGACACAGCAGGGGACACAGCGTGGGACAGAGTGGGACACAGCAGAACACAGCGGGACACAGCAGGGGACACAGCAGGGGACACAGGGGGACACAGCGGGGACACAGCAGGGGACAGAGGGGACACAGCTGGATACAGCGGGACACAGCGGAGGACACAGCAGGGGACAGCGGGGACACACCTGGGGAAAACGGGGACACAGCGGGGACACAGTGGGACACAGCGGGTGATATAGGGGCGACACAGCGGGACACAGCGGGGGACACAGCGGGACACAGCGGAACACAGCGGGGGACACAGAAGAGGACAGCGGAGACACAGCGGGGGACAAGGGGACACAGCGGGACAAAGAGTGGGACACAGCGGGGGACACAGCGGGACAAAGCAGGGGACAAGCGAGGACACAGTGGGACACAGCGGGACACAGCGGGGACACAGACGGGGACACAGCGGGAAACAGCATGACACAGCGGGGGACACAGCGGGACACAGCGGGGACAAAGCGGGGACAGAGCGGGAAACAGCGGCGGAAACAGCGATACAAAGCGGGACATAGCAGGGGACACAGCCGGACACAGTGGGGGACACAGCGGGGGACACAGCGGGGACACAGCGGGGCACCGGGGGGGACACAGCGGGGACACAGCGGGGAACAAAAAGGGGACGCAGATTGGACATAGCGGGACACAGCGAGGACACAGCGGGGGACACAGCTGGACACAGCGGTACACAGCAGGGACACAGAGGTGGACACAGCGGGGACACAGCGGGACACAGCGGGGGATACAGCGGGACACAGTGAGACACAGCGTGGACACAGCGGGGGACACAGCGAGGGACACAGCGGGGACACAGCGGGGCACCGCGGGGACACAGCGGGGACACAGCGGGGGACAAAGAGGGGATGCAGATTGGACATAGCAGGACACAGCGAGGACAAAGCGGGCGACACAGGTACACAGCAGGGACACAGAGGTGGACACAGCGGGACACAGCGGGGGATACAGCGGGACACAGTGGGACACAGCGGGGACACAGCGGGGGACACAGCGGAACACAGCGGGACACAGCGGGACACAGCGGGGGCTACAGCAGGGACACAGCGGGGTCACAGTGGGACACAGCGGGGGACACAGCGGGGACACAGCTAGACACAGCGGTACACAGCGGGGACACAGAAGTGGACAAGTGGGGACACAGTGGGACACAGCGGGGGATACAGCGGGACACATTGGGACACAGCGGGGGACAGCAGGGACACACCGGGGGACAACGGGGACACAGCGAGACACAACGGGGGACAGAGCAGGGGACACAGCGGGACACAGCAGGGGACAAGCGAGGAGACAGCGGGACAAGCGGGGACACAGCGGGGACACAGCGGGGGACACAGCGGGACACAGCAGTGACACAGATGGGGACACAGCGGGACTCAGTGGGACACATCGGGGGACACATCGGGACACAGTGGGGGACACAGCGGGGACACAGCGGGACACAGCGGCGGACACAGCGATACACAGCGGGACATAGCGGGGGACACAGGCGGACACAACGGGGGACACAGCGGGGGACACAGCGGGGACACAGCGGGACACAGCAAGGACACAGCAAGTGACACAGTGGGACACAGTGGGGGACACAGTGGGGGACACAGCGGGGGACACAGTGGGACACAGCAGTGACACAGCGAGGACACAGCAGGGGACACAGCATGGGACATAGAGGGACACAGCGGAACACAGCGGGACACAGCAGGGGACACAGCGGGGATACAGGGGGGACACAGCTGGACACAGCAGGACACAGCACGGACTCAGCGGGACACAGCGGGTACACTGCGGTGACACAGCGGGACACAGCAGGGACACAGCGGGACACAGCGGGGCCACAGCGGGGGAAAGAGGGGACACAGCGGGACACAGCGGAGGACACAGCGGAGGACACAGCAGGGGACAGCGGGGACACACCTGGGGACAACGGGGACACAGTGGGGACACAGAGGGTGACACAGCGGGGACACAGCAAGACGCAGCAGGGGACACAGCGGGGAACACTGAGGGACAAAGCGGGACACAGCAGGGGACCGCGGGGACACTGCGGGCGGCATAGCGAAGACACAGCGGGACACAGCGGGGCACAGGGGGGACACAGCAGAAACACAGAGGGGACACAGGAGGACACATCGGGGACACAGCAGGGACACAGGGGGACACAGCGGGGGACACAGCGGGACACAGCAGGGACTCAGCGGGACACAGCGGGTACACTGCGGTGACACAGCGGGACACAGCGGGGACACAGCGGGACACAGCGTGGGACACAGCGGGGACACAGTGGGGGACAAAGAGGGGACACAGCTTGGACATAGCGGAACACAGCGAGGACACAGCGGGGGACACAGCTGGACACAGCGGGACACAGCGGGGACACAGAGGTGGACACAGCAAAACACAGCGGGACACAGAGGGGGACACAGTGGGACACAGCAGGGGACAAAGCGGGGGACACAGCGGGACACAGCAGGGGACAAGCGAGGAGACAGCGGGACACAGCGGGGGACACAGCCGGACACAGCGGGACACAGCGGGGATACAGCGGGGTACTCAGCGCTGGACACTGTGGGACACAGCGGGGACACAGCGGGACATAGCGTGGGACCCAGCGTGAGCCAGTGA
>NW_012286100.1:0-3813 GCF_000151885.1 Dipodomys ordii
TAGCGGACACAGCGGGAGACACTGCGGGGACACAGCAGGAAACAGAGGGATACAGCCGGGACACAGCTGGACACAACGGGGGACACAGTGGGGACACAGCAGGGGTCACTGCGGGGGACACAGCGGGACACAGCCAGGACACAGCATTGACACATCGGGGGACACAGCGAGGACACAGTGGGGGACACAGCGGGGGACACAGCGGGGACACAGTGGGGGACACAGCGGGGGACACAGCGGGGAACACAGCTGGACACAGCGGGGCACAGCGGAGGACACTGCAGGGGACACAAAAGTACACAGCGGGACACAGCGGAGAAACATCGGAGACACAGCAGGACACTGGGGGGTCAGTGGGGACACAGCGGGACAGAGCAGGGGACAGCGGGGACACACTTGGGGACAACGGGGACACAGCGGGGACACAGAGGGGGACACAGCGGGGAAACTGAGGTACACAGCTGAGGACACAGCGGAGGACACAGCCGGACACAGCGGGACACAGCGGGGATACAGTGGGGGGCTCAGCGGGGGACAATGTGGGACACAGCGAGGGACACAGCGAGGGACACAGCGGGGGAGACAGCGGGACACAACAAGGACACAGCGGGACACAGCGGGGGATACAGCGGGACCCAGCGGGGGACAGAGCGGGGACACAGCGGAGCACCGCAGGGGACACAGCGGAACACAGCGGGACACAGCGGGGGGACACAGCAGGGACACAGCGGGGAAACATCGGAGACACAGCGGGACACTGCGGGGGACAGTGGGGACACAGCGGGACACAGCGGGACAGAGTGGGTTACAGCGGGGACACACCTGGGGACAACGGGGACACAGCGAGGACACAGAGCGGGACAAAGCGGGGACACTGAGGGACACAGATGGGGACACAGCGGGGGACACAGCGGGGGACACAGCCGGACACAGCGGGAGACAGCGGGGATACAGCGGGGGGCTCAGCGGGGGAAAATGTGGGACACAGCGAGGGACACAGCGAGGGACACAGGGGGGGACACAGCGGGACAAAGCAGGGACACAGCTGAGACACAGCGCGGGATACAGCGGGACCGAGCGGGGGACTGAGCGGGGGACAGAGCGGGAACACAGAGGAACACCGCTGGGGACACAGCGGAACACAGCGGGACACAGCGGGGGTACACAGCGGGGACACGGCGGGGGAACAGCGGGACACAGCAGGGGACACGGCGGGGACACAGCGGGACACAGCGGGACAGAGCTGGACGCAACGGGGGACACAGTGGGGACACAGCGGGGGTCACTGCGGGGGACACAGCGGGGACACAGCGGGAAACACAGCGGGACACAGCGGAGACACAGTGGGGGACACAGCCGGGGACACAGCTGGACACAGCGGGGAACAGCGGAGGACACAGCAGGGGACACAACAGTACACAGCGGGACACAGCAAGGAAACATCGGAGACACAGCGGGATACAGCGGGAGAGAATGGGGACACAGCGGGACACAGTGGGACAGAGCGGGGGACAGTGGCGACACAGCGGGACACAGCGGGGACACACCTGGGGACAACGGGGACACAGCGGGGACACAGAGGGGGACACAGCAGGGACACTGAGGGACACAGCAGGGGACACAGTGAGGGACCAAGCCGGACACAGCGGGACACATTGGGCATACAGCGGGGTACTCAGCGGGGGACACTGTGGGACATAGCAAGGGACACAGCGGGGGACACAGCGGGACCCAACGGGGGACAGAGCGGGGGACAGAGCGGGGACACAGCGGAGCACCGCGGGGGACACAGAGGGAACACAGTGGCGACACAACATGGGAAAAAGAGGGGACAAAGTGGAGACATAGCGGGACACAGCGAGGACAGAGCGGGGGGACACAGCTGGACATAGCGGGATACAGCGGGGACACAGATGTGGACACAGCAGGGACACAGAAGGACACAGCGGGGGATACAGCGGGACAAAGCGGGACACAGCAGTGGACACAGCAAGGACACAGCGGGGAAAACAGAGGGACACAGCGGGGGACACAGCGGGGACACAACAGGGACACAGCGGGACCTAGGGGTACACAGCGGGGACACAGCGGGGCACAGTGGGGACACAAAGGGACACAACGGGGGACACAGCGGGGACACAGTGGGACACAACGGGGACACAGCGAGGGACACAGCGGGACACAGCAGGGACACAGCGGGGGACACAGCGGGGGACACAGCGGGACACAGCGGTGACACAGCGGGGAAACAGCAGGGGACACAGCGTGGGACAGAGCGGGACAGAGCGGGACACAGCGGGACACAGCTGGACACAGTGGGACACAGCGGCGGACACAATGGGGATACAGCGGGGGACACAGCTGGACACAGCGGGGGACACAGCAGGGGAAACTGCGGGTGACAAAGCGGGACACAGCAGGGACTCAGCAGCACACAGCGGGTACATTGCGGTGACACATCGGGACACAGTGGGGACACGGCGGAGTCACGGGGGGGACATAGCGGGACACAGCGGTGACACAGCGGGGACAAAGCGGGGACACAGCGGGACACAGCAGGGGACACAGTGGGGACACAGCGGGGGACACTGCGGGGGACAAAGCGGGACACAGAAGAACACAGCCGGGACACACCACTGACACAGCGGGGGACACAGCGAGGACACAGCAGGGGACACAGCGGGGACACAGTGGGGTACACAGCGGGGGACACAGCGGGGAACACAGCGGGACACAGCGGGGACACAGCGCGGGACACAGCCGGGGACACAGCTGAACACAGCGGGGCACAGCGGAGGACACAGCAGGGGACACAGCGGTGCACAGCGGGGAAACATTGGAGATACAGCGGGACACAGCAGGGGACAGCGGGGACACAGCGGGACACAGCAGGGGACACAGCGGAACACAGCAGGACACAGCGGTACACAGCGGGGGGACACAGCAGGGAAACAGCGGGACACAGCGGGGGACACAGCGGGGACACAGCGGGGACACAGCAGGACACAGCGTGACATAGGGGGACAAAGCGGGGACACAGCGGGACACAGTGGTTACACAGAGGGACACAAAGGGGTACACAGCGGGGACACAGTGGGACACAGCGGGGACACAGCGAGGGACACAGCGGGACACAGCGGGGAGACATCGGGGGACACAGCGGGGGACACAGCGGGGGAAACAGCGGGACACAGCGGTGACACAGCGGGGACACAGTGGGGGACACAGCGTAGGACAGAGCAGGACACAGCGGGACAGAGCGGGACACAGCGGTGGACACAACGGGGATACAGCGGGGGACACAGCTGGACAAATGGGGACACAGCAGGGACACAGCGGGAAACAGTGGGTACACTGCGGTGACACAGCGGGACACAGCGGGACAGAGCGGGGCCACAGCGGGGGACAGAGCGGGACACAACAGAGAACACAGAGGGACACAGCGGGACACAGCGGGGGACAGCGGGCACACAGCGGGACACAGCGGGACACAAAGGGGGACACAAAGGGGGACAGCGGGGACACACCTGGGGACAACAGGGACACAGCGGGGACACAGAGGGAGACACATCGGGGACACAGCGGGACACAGCAGGGGACACAGCGGTGGACACAGCGGGACACAGCGGGGACAGAGCGAGGGCCTCAGCAGGGGACTCTTCGGGAAACAGCGGGGGACACAGAGGGGACACAGCGGGGGACACAGCGGGACAGAGCGGGGACACATCGGGGGACACAGCGGGACACAGTGGGGGACACAGTGGGGACACAGCGGGACACAGCGGCGGACACAGTGATACACAGCGGGACATA
>NW_012286101.1:0-2779 GCF_000151885.1 Dipodomys ordii
GGGATACAGCGGGACACAGCGGGGACAGAGCGGGACACACGCTGGAACACAGCGGGAGACACAGCAGGGGACAGCGGGGGCACACCGGGGGGACAACGGGGACATAGCGGGACACACCATGGGACACAGCGGGGGACACAGCGGGACACAACAGGGAACAAGTGAGACACAGCGAGAAACAGCGGGACACAGCGGTGACACAGCGGGAACACAGCGGTGGACACAGAGGGACACAGAAGGGGACACAGCGGGACACAGTGGGGGACACAGCGGGACACAGCGGGGGACACAGCGGGAAACAACAGGGGACACAGTGGGGGACAGCGGGGACACAGCGGTACACAGCGGGGGACACAACGAGGACACAGCGAGGACACAGCGGTACACAGCGGGAACACAGCAGGACACAGCGGGACACAGCGGGGACACAGCTGGGCACACAGCGAGGACACAGCAGGACACAGCGGGACATAGTGGGGACACAGCGGGGGACACTGTGGGGGACAAAGCAGGACACAGATGAACACAGCCGGGACACACCACTGACACAGCGGGAAACACAGTGAGGATACAGCGGGGGACACAGCGGGGACACAGTGGGGGACACAGCGGCTGACACAGCGGGGAACACAGCGGGACACAGCGGGGACAGAGCGGGGGACACAGCCGCGGACACAGCTGAACACAGCGGGGCACAGCGGAGGACACAGCAGGGGACACAGCGGTACAGAGCGGGACACAGCGGGGAAACATCGGAGACACAGCAGGACACAGCAGGGGACAGCGGGGACACAGCGGGACACAGCGGGGGACACAGCGGAACACAGCGGGACACAGCGGGACACAGCGGGAGGACACAGCAGCGAAACAGTGGGACACAACGGGGGACACAGGGGGACACAGCAGGGACGCAGCAGGACACATCGTGAAATAGGGGGACAAAGCAGGGACACAGCGGGACATAGTGGGGACACAGAGGGACAAAACGGGATACACAGCGGGGACACAGTGGGACACAGGGGGGACACAGCGAGGGACACAACGGGACACAGCGGGGAGACATCGGGGGACACAGCGGGGGACACAGCGGGACACAGCGGGGACACAGTGGGGGACACAGCATAGGACAGACCGGGACACAGCGGGACACAGCGGGACACAGCGGTGGACACAACCGGGATACAGGGGGGGACACAGCTGGACAAAGGGGGACACAGCAGGGACACAGCGGGATACAGCAGGTACACTGCGGTGACACAGCGGGACACAGCGAGACAGAGTGGGGCCACAGCGGGGGACAGAGCAGGACACAGCGGAGAACACAGAGGGACACAGCAGGACACAGCGGGGGACAGTGGGGACACAGCGGGACACAGCGGGGGTCACACAGGGGGACAGCGGGGACACACCGGGGACAACGGGGACACAGCGGGGACACAGAGGGAGACACATCGGGGACACAGCGGGACACAGCAGGGGACACAGCGGGAGACACAGCCAGACACAGTGGGGACACAGCGGGACACAGCGGGGACACAGCGAGGGCCTCAGCGGGGGACACTTCGGGACACAGCGGGGGACACAGAGGGGACACAGAGGGACACAGGGGGACACAGCAGGACACAGCGGGGACACAGCGGGGGCCTCAGCACGGGACACTTCGGGACACAGCGGGGGACACAGCGGGGGACACAGCGGGACACATGGGATCACAGCGGGGTACACAGCAGGGGACAGCGGGGACACACCTGGGGACAACACGGACACAGAGGGACAAACGGGGGACACAGAGGAGAATACAGCGGGACATTGCAGGGGACAAGCGAGAACGTAGCGGGACACAGTAGGGACACAGCATGGACACAACGGTGGACACAGAGAGACACAGAGGGGGACACAGTGGGACACAGCAGGCCACAGTGGGGGACACAGCGGGACACAGCGGGGGACACAGCGAGGACACAGTGGGAAACAGCGAGGACACAGCGGGGACACAGGGGGGAACACAGCGGGAACACAGCGGGACACAGCAGGACATAGAGGGGACACAGCGGGACACACCGGGAACACAGAGGGGACACAGCCGGACACAGCGGGGACACAGCGGAACACATTGTGGACACAGCAGGGACACAGCGGGACACAATGTGGACACAGCAGGGACACAGCGGGACACAGCAGGGACACAGCGGGACACAGCGGGACACAACGGGGACAAAGTGGGACACAGCGGGGGTCACAGCGGGGGATACAGGCCACACTGTGAGGACACAGTGGGGGACACAGCGGGGGACACATAGGGACACAGCCGGGACACAGCGGGACAGAGCGTGGAAACAGCAGGGACACAGCAGGACACAGCGGAGGACACAGCGGGACACAGTGGGACACAGCGGGGAACAGCGGTGACACAGCGGGACACAGTGGGACACAGCGGGGGACACAGCCGGACACAGCGGGGATACAGCGGGACACAGGGGGACAGAGCGGGACACAGCGGAACACAGCGGGAGACACAGCAGGGGACAGCGGGGGCACACCGGGGGGACAACGGGGACATAGCGGGACACAGCATGGGACACAGCGGGGGACACAGCGGGACACAACAGGGATCAAGTGAGACACAGCGAGAAACAGCGGGACACAGCGGTGACACAGCGGGAACACTGCGGTGGACACAGAGGGACACAGAAGGGGACACAGCGGGACACAGTGGGGGACACAGCGGGACACAGCGGGGGACACAGCGGGAAACAGCAGGGGACACAGTGGGGGATGA
>NW_012286102.1:0-1366 GCF_000151885.1 Dipodomys ordii
GCGGGACACAGCGGGGACACAGCGGGACACAGCAGGGAAACAGCAGGGACACAGCGGGACACAGTGGGGGACACAGCGGGGACACAGCGGGGGACACAGCGGGACAGAGCCGGGACACAGAGGGGGACACAGCGAGGGACACAGCGGGACACAGCGGGACACAGCGGGGGACACAGCGGGGACACAGCGGGGACACAGTGGGACACAGCATGGGACACAACGCGGACACAGCGGGACACAGCAGGACATAGGAGGACACAGTGGGGACACAGCAGGACACAGCGGGGACACAGAGGTGGACACAGCGATACACAGCGGGACATAGAGGGGGACACAGTGGGACACAGCAGGCGACACAGCTGGGGACGCAGCAGGGGACACAGCGGGAGACACAGTGGGACACAGCGTTGACACAGCGGGGACACAGCAGGGGACACAGCGTGGGACAGAGAGGGACACAGCAGAACACAGCGGGACACAGCAGGGGACACAGCAGGGGACACAGCAGGGATATAGCGGGGGACACAGCTGGACACAGAGGGACACAGCAGGGACTCAGCGGGACACAGCGGGTACACTGCGGGGGACAGAGGGGACACAGCGGTACACAGCGGAGGACACAGCAGGGGACAGTGGGGACACACCTGGGGACAACGGGGACACAGCGGGGACACAGCGGGACACAGGGGCGGACACAGCGATACACAGCGGGACATAGCGGGGGACACAGCCTTACACAGCGGGGGACAAAGCGGGGGACACAGCGGGGACACAGCGGGACACAGCAAGGACACAGCGAGGGACACATCGGGACACAGCGGGGACACAGTGGGAGACACAGCGGGGGACACAGTGGGACACAGCGGTGACACAGCGGGGACACAGCAGGGGACACAGCGTGGGACAGAGAGGGACACAGCAGAACACAGCGGGACACGGCAGGGGACACAGCGGGGATACAGCGGGGGACACAGCTGGACACAGAGGGACACAGCAGGGACTCAGCGGGACACAGCGGGTACACTGCGGGGGACAGAGGGGACACAGTGGGACACAGAGGGACACAGCGGAGGACACAGCAGGGGACAGCAGGGACACACCTGGGGACAATGGGGACACAGCGGCGACACAGAGGGGGACACAGCGGGGACACAGCGGTACACAGCAGGGGACACAGCGGGGGACACAGCAGGACACAGCGGGGACACTACGGGGGCCTCAGTGGGGGACACTGCGAGACACAGCGGGGAAAACAGGGGGACACATCGGGACGCAGCGGAACACAGCAGGGGACACAGCAGGGGACAGCGGGGACATAGACGGGGGATAAGGGGGACACAGCGGGACAAAGCTGGGACACAGCGGG